>NC_090031.1:17465000-17502500 GCF_037176765.1 Anolis sagrei | reverse complement strand
TGTTTATTGTGACTGTGTTGATGTGGGTCATATTATTGCTATGCCTGGCTATCAGAAGATCTGTGCACGATGGGTATCCAGGATGCTGACGCCTGAAATGAAAGCGCACAGACTTGAAACTTCAGAGACTGGATCTCACCACCGTACGGTATCCTCCATACAGTCCAGATTTAGCACTGTCTGACTTCCATCTGTTCCCGATAATGAAAGAAGATCTGCGGGGACATCATTATGCTTTTGATGAAGACATTGAGAGAACCGTGAGATGCTAGTTGTAGAAACAGAGTGTCGACTTCTTCCGTGACGGCTTCAGAAAACTTGTTCATCGTTGGCAGAAATGTATCCAATTGTCTGGTGACTATGTGGAAAAGTGAATAGTGGTTGAGAGAACCGTGAGACGCTGGTTGTGGAAACAGAGTGTCGACTTCTTCCATGACGGCTTCAGAAATCTTGTTCATTGTTCGCAGAAATGTATCCAATTGTCTGGTGACTATGTGGAAAATTGAATAGTGGTTGAGAGAAGCGTGAGACGCTGGTTGCGGGAACAGAGTGTCGACTTCTTCCGTGGCAGCTTCAGAAAACTTGTTAGTCATTGGTAGAAATGTATCCAATTGTCTGGTGACTATTTGGAAAAGTGAATAGTGATTGAGAGAACCATGAGATGCTGGTTGCGGGAACAGAGTGTCGACTTCTTCCGTGACGGTTTCAGAAAACTTGTTCATCATTGGCAGAAATATATCCCTATGTGGAAAATTGAATAGTGGTTGAGAGAAGCTTGAGACGCTGGTTGTGGGAACAGAGTGTCGACTTCTTCTGTGGCAGCTTCAGAAAACTTGTTAGTCATTGGCAGAAATGTATCCAATTGTCTGGGGACTATTTGGAAAAGTGAATAGTGGTTGAGAGAACCATGAGATGCTGGTTGCGAGAACAGAGTGTCGACTTCTTCCGTGACGGCTTCAGAAAACCTGTTCATCATTGGCAGAAATGTATCCAATTGTCTGGTGACTATGTGGAAAAGTGAATAGTGGTTGAGAGAACCGTGAGACGCTGATTGCAGAAACAGAGTGTCGACTTCTTCCGTGACGGCTTCAGAAAACTTGTTCATCGTTGGCAGAAATGTATCCAATTGTCTGGTGACTATGTGGAAAATTGAATAGTGGTTGAGAGAAGCGTGAGACGCTGGTTGCGGAAACAGAGTGTCGACTTCTTCCGTGACGGCTTCAGAAAACTTGTTCATCATTGGCAGAAATGTATCCAATTGTCTGGGGACTATTTGGAAAAGTGAATAGTGGTTGAGAGAACCGTGAGACGCTGGTTACGGGAACAGAGTGTCGACTTCTTCCGTGACGGCTTCAGAAAACTTGTTCATCATTGACAGAAATGTATCCAATTGTCTGGTGACTATGTGGAAAAGTGAATAGTGGTTGAGAGAAGCGTGAGACGCTGGTTGCGGGAACAGAGTGTCGACTTCTTCCGTGGCAGCTTCAGAAAACTTGTTAGTCATTGGTAGAAATGTATCCAATTGTCTGGTGACTATTTGGAAAAGTGAATAGTGATTGAGAGAACCATGAGATGCTGGTTGCGGGAACAGAGTGTCGACTTCTTCCGTGACGGTTTCAGAAAACTTGTTCATCATTGGCAGAAATATATCCCTATGTGGAAAATTGAATAGTGGTTGAGAGAAGCTTGAGACGCTGGTTGTGGGAACAGAGTGTCGACTTCTTCTGTGGCAGCTTCAGAAAACTTGTTAGTCATTGGCAGAAATGTATCCAATTGTCTGGGGACTATTTGGAAAAGTGAATAGTGGTTGAGAGAACCATGAGATGCTGGTTGCGAGAACAGAGTGTCGACTTCTTCCGTGACGGCTTCAGAAAACCTGTTCATCATTGGCAGAAATGTATCCAATTGTCTGGTGACTATGTGGAAAAGTGAATAGTGGTTGAGAGAACCGTGAGACGCTGATTGCAGAAACAGAGTGTCGACTTCTTCCGTGACGGCTTCAGAAAACTTGTTCATCGTTGGCAGAAATGTATCCAATTGTCTGGTGACTATGTGGAAAATTGAATAGTGGTTGAGAGAAGCGTGAGACGCTGGTTGCGGAAACAGAGTGTCGACGTCTTCCGTGACGGCTTCAGAAAACTTGTTCATCATTGGCAGAAATGTATCCAATTGTCTAGTGACTATGTGGAAAAGTGAATAGTGGTTGAGAGAACCGTGAGACGCTGGTTACGGGAACAGAGTGTCGACTTCTTCCGTGACGGCTTCAGAAAACTTGTTCATCATTGACAGAAATGTATCCAATTGTCTGGTGACTATGTGGAAAAGTGAATAGTGGTTGAGAGAACCGTGAGACGCTGATTGCAGAAACAGAGTGTCGACTTCTTCCGTGACGGCTTCAGAAAACTTGTTCATTGTTGGCAGAAATTGATCCAATTGTCTGGTGATTATGTGGAAAAATGAATAGTGGTTGAGAGAACCGTGAGACGCTGATTGCAGAAACAGAGTGTCGACTTCTTCCGTGACGGCTTCAGAAAACTTGTTCATCATTGACAGAAATGTATCCAATTGTCTGGTGACTATGTGGAAAAGTGAATAGTGGTTGAGAGAACCATGAGATGCTGGTTGCAGGAACAGAGTGTCGACTTCTTTCGTGACGGCTTCAGAAAACTTGTTCATCGTTGGCAGAAATGTATCCAATTGTCTGATGACTATGTGGAAAAGTGAATAGTGGTTGAGAGAACCGTGAGACGCTGGTTGCGGGATCAGAGTGTCGACTTCTTCCGTGGCGGCTTCAGAAAACTTGTTAGTCGTTGGCACAAATGTATCCAATTGTCTGGTGATTATGTGGAAAGGTGAATAGTGGTTGAGAGAACCGTGAGACGCTGATTGCAGAAACAGAGTGTCGACTTCTTCCGTGACGGCTTCAGAAAACTTGTTCATTGTTGGCAGAAATGTATCCAATTGTCTGGTGATTATGTGGAAAAATTAATGTGGAAAAGTGAATAGTGGTAGTTAAAGAGCACATTCTAAAGATTATTTCTGTGTTTGATTTATTAAAATATTCCCATCTAAACCCAAGTAACGAAGGTGGAGGCATTACTTTTCACTCAACCCTCGTAAATACGGTATTTTTGCAGCCGAATGGGGATTCGAACCCACGTCTTTTGGATGAAGTGTCGAAAGTTGCCTTTGTCTCATCGACTGCTGTAAAACTCCATCCAAGCCTTGATTCCTTGCCACTCTTTGGCCGCTTGCCTCCGCAGAAGAGAGTCGGAGATGCTCTCCGGCAGAGAATAGGGGCATTATCTCCGCACTCAGCCACAGTCAATTATTGCATTGTGCGCCTCTACGTCTATGTTCTCCCCACTGAAGCCAGGGCTGGTTCTTCTCTCTATTAAGCAGCCTGACAATGGAGTAGTTCTTGGGGAAAGCCTGGTAGAATCGTGGAATAATAGAGTCAGAAGGGACCCCCAAAGGCCATCCAATCCAGCCTCCTGCCATAAAGGAAGATGCAACCAAAGCCTTCCCTTTGAAGCCTCATAGAGAAACAGTATTAGAACCATAGCATCCCAGAGTCGGAAGGGACCCCCAAAGGACATCCAGCCATAGACAAGATTGCCATGGATATGATAGATCTGATTGAATCCTGGAGTCAGAAGGGACCCCACAAAGAAGGCCATCTAGTCCAGTCATAAAGGAAGACACAATTTGATCCCTTCTGGCACATGACCATCCAGTCATGTGCCAGTCATGACCACCTCTTTCTGCTATAAGGGAAAAGATACCAGCCAATCCTTCCCGACAGATGGCCATCCAGCCATAGATAGATTGCCATGGATATGACAGAGAGATATAATCCTACAGTTGGAAGGAACCCCTGAAGGCCATCCAGTCCAACTCTCTTTGACCATCAGACACCATCTGATTCCTCCTCACAGATAACCATCCAGCCGTAGACAGATTGCCATGGATATGATAGATATCATAGAGAGATAGATACAATCCTAGAATTGGAAGGGACCCCAAAGGAGGCCATCTCGTCCAGTCTTCTGCCTTAAGGGAAAATACACCATCAGATCAGTCCATATAGATGACTATCCAGCCATAGACAGATTGCTATGGATATGATAGATGGATATAGTCCTAGAATTGGGACCCCCAAAGGCCATCCAGTCCAACTTCCTTCTGCTGTAAGGGGAAAGACATATCTGATCCCTCCAGATAGATGGCCATCCAGCCATAGACAGATCGCCGTGGATAAGATATATATAATTGAAAGAGAGTTGGAAGGGACCCCAAAGAAGGCCATATAGTCCAACCCCCTTCTCCTATAAGGGGAAAGACACCATCCGATCCCACCTGACAGATGGCCATCCAGCCATAGACAGCTTGCCATGGATATGATAAATATGATTGAGAGATAGATATAATCCTAGAGTTGGAAGGGACCCCAAAGAAGGCCATATTGTCCAACCTCTTATTGCCATCAAGGAAAAGCCCCAACAAAACCCTCCCGACAGATGGACATTCAGCTTCTGTTTGCAGCTCTCCTGGAGCGTTGTTGTTGTTATGTTTATTTCTACGCCACTTATTTCTCTCCACAAGGAGACTCAAAGTGGCTTGCCTTAAAGCAGCATTTCAATACAATTTAGAACAATATACAGATACTAGCTTTACCCGCCACGCGTTGCTGTGGCCAGCCTTCTCTCCCTCTTTCTCTGCTTCTTTCACTCCTTCCTTCATTCCGTTTTCTTCTTTCCTTTCTTTCTTCTCTACCTGTTTACTTCCTTCCTTAGCTGTTTGCTTTCATCCTTCCTTCTCCTTATTTCTTTCCTTCCCTGCGTCTTTCTCTCCTTTCTCTTTTTCCTTTGCTGCATCTTTCCTCCCTTCCCTTTTTTCTTTCCTTCTCTCCTCCTTCCTTCTGTACCTCTTTCCTTCCTCCTCTCTTTTTCTTTTCCTTCCTCTTTGTCTCCTTTCTTCCCTCTCTTTCTCTTTCCTTCCTTCCTTCGCTCTGTAGTTCCATACTTCCTTTTCTTTCCTTCCCTCCCTTTCTCTTCTTCATTTGCTTTCTTTCCTCCCTTCCCTTTTCTTCTGTCCTTTCTTCCTTCCTTTCCTTCGTTCCTACACCTTCCCTTCCGCTCCTTTCTTCTTCCTTCCTTCCTTTCCCCCTTGTTTCCCATGCTTCTTCTCTCTCTTTCTTCTTTCTTTCCTACCTTTCTTCCTTCATATACTTTCCCAACTTCTCCTTCCTTCCTTTTTTCATACACCTTCCCTTCCCCTTCCCTTCTTTTGTTTATTTCCTACCTTTCTTCTCTGATATACCTGCCTTCCTTCCTTCCTTCCTACCTACCTACTTACACCTTCCCTTCCCACTTTTCTTCTTTGTTTCCTTCTTTTCTTCCTTCCTTCCTTCCTTCCTTCCTATTTACACCCCTTCCCCTCATTTCCGTCCTTCCTTCCCACACCCGCTTCCTTCCCTCCTTCCCGTTCCTCATCGTCCCCAATGGCGGGCGGGGATTGGAGGGGGCGTAGTTTCCTGGGAAGGGGCGTGACCGGCAGAGGAGGAGGGACAGGAGGGAAGGATTGCATCAGTGCGGGAAGGGGCGGGGCGGCGAAGGGAGGGGCGGGGCTTCCACGGAGGGGGCGTGGTCCGGTCATGTGCGCAGGCCAGACGGCTCGCGCCGGGACGGCTCTGAGCATGCTCTGTTTGTTTCTGTGATTGTGAGTTTGTTGTAATGTTGTTTTGAATTGTGATGAGTGTTGTACATACCTTGTGGTTTGAGGTATGTGTATGCCAAGTTTGGTGAGTTTTTGTCCGGGGGTTTTCGCGTTTTGCGGTCCCTAACAACGCCCTTTTGGATTTTATATATATAGATTGAAAAACAGCATTAAATATAATAATAATAATAATAATAATAATAATAATAATAATGTGATCCAGTACAACAGCCAGCAGAGCAATCTTGTCTGCTATGGACTCATCTTGTTGTGTTTCTAATAATAATAATAATAATAATAATAATAATAATATAGATTGAAAAACCGCATTAAATATAATAATAATAACAACAACAACAATAGATATATAGCCGCTTTGAGCCCCATTTGGGGAAGATAAAGCAGGGTATAATAATAATAATAATCATAATCATAATCACCATCATCATCATGATGCATGAGACACACTATTTTGCAAAGCACTGCTGCCTTCACGGCTGCTCCCTTCCCATTGTGTGCCTTTAGGGCTGTGGTGACATCACCTCCCCAGTTGCCGTGGCGACCAGGTAAACAAGCGAGACATCCTTTTGTGCATTTCATGCATTGTATTTCGTTTTGCAACCCGGAGGCTATGGCTTTTACTCCCTCTCTCTGTGAGGCAGGGCTTGCTTGTGCAAATCCCTCGCCTGAAGGTGCTCCTTAGCATCTGAGTCATTTTGTTATTCTCACCTCTGTCTCGTTTTGCAACTGGTCGCTTCGGGCATCCTCCTTTGTGGCGAAATTCTCCATCTGTGGAAGCTTCCCCAAGTCTTAGCAGCCATTGCCAACAAGCCTCCATCTTCACTGCCACATAAAAATCCAGATTACACTCTGTAACACAATTTAATGTTCTGATCCTGGTTTGAAAGTGTTGTTTCCTGTTTTGTTGTGACTTTGAAAGGAGTTGTCCTACTCCAGAAACTTGGTTGTTATTGTGTCTGAATTGGTTGAGACTCAATGATGAGATACTCATTAGAAAACTATCACAAAATCCAAAGTTTTGGCAGTTTCATCAACTTTCCCCATGTTGTTATGATACGAGTGTTGAATGAAAAGTAATGCCTCCATCTTCGTAACTCCTCAACAGATGGCAGTACTGGTATGCGGCAAGTACTGGCTTTTTCAGTAGACTCTCCTCTACAGTTCCATTTTGGCAGGAAGCCCTAGCATTTGAACGGATGTGTTGTTAAAGTGTGAAGTATGGAACCCTGCACAGACAGTCGGTCAATGTGACTTAAGCAACGTGCAGTTATTGAATTCTTGACAGCAGAAGGTTTTGGTCTATTAAAACAGCCAGCAAATAAGTGCTGTTTTAATTAAACTGTTTGATAAAACTGAGAGTTTGATTAATCTCTACCTAAATAAGGCAGAGCCCTGGCAACGTGACAGTTGGTCAATGCGACTTAAGCAACGTGCAGTCATTGAATTCTTGACAACAGAAGGTTTTGGTCTATTAAAACAGCCAGCAAGTAAGTGCTGTTTTAATTAAACTGTTTGATAAAACTGAGAGTTTGATTCATCTCTAGCTAAATAAGGCAGAGCCCTGGCAACGTGACAGTTGGTCAATGTGACTTAAGCAACATGCAGCCATTGAATTCTTGACAACAGAAGGTTTTGGTCTATTAAAACAGCCAGCAAGTAAGTGCTGTTTTAATTAAACTGTTTGATAAAACTGAGAGTTTGATTCATCTCTAGCTAAATAAGGCAGAGCCCTGGCAACGTGACAGTTGGTCAATGTGACTTAAGCAACATGCAGCCATTGAATTCTTGACAACAGAAGGTTTTGGTCTATTAAAACAGCCAGCAAGTAAGTGCTGTTTTAATTAAACTGTTAGATAAAACTGAGAGTTTGATTAATCTCTACCTAAATAAGGCAGAGCCCTGGCAATGTGACAGTTGGTCAATGCGACTTAAGCAACATGCAGTCATTGAATTCTTGACAGCAGAAGGTGTCACCCCAAAGGAGATTCATCAGAGAAGCTGTTTATGGTGATTGTGTTGGGTGAGTAAGTCTAAAGATGTTGAGGTGGAAACATCTGACTTGCCTGTCAAAGAGTTGGACGTCCTCTGACAGCAACAACTGAATTTCAGAAGCAGAAGGTTGACAGATTGATTCAAGACAATCGTCGTATCAGAGAGAAATTTCAAGCATAATCGGCATTTCACAAGAACGTGTGGGTCACATTATTGTTTTGCTTGGCTATCGGAAGATCTGTGCACAATGGTACCCAGGATGCTTCCGTGATGGCTTCAGAAAACTTGTTCATCATTGGCAGAAATGTATCCAATTGTCTGGTAATTATGTGGAAAAGTCAATAGTGGTAGTTGACAAATTGTCATATGCTCCATAGTTGATGGTGGTTGGTAGACCTGGCAGTTGTTGATGGAAGGGTTAATGTAAGTCTTGGTTATAAAGGGCTGAGTAGTTTGTAAGTAACAGTTTACAGGTAAAAGCAATTAAGGGTGGAGGAATGCAGGGGATAGGTTGCAGCTGGGTGTTACTGGATTTAAGGAGCTAACCTTGGGACTGATCTTTGGGAGAAAAGCATTGTCATATTTTGGTGGATGCTGCTGGTTTTCCCCCCAGGTCTGTTGGATTTTTGGTATCCTGTCTCCTGTAATCTTGGAACCTTGAACCTTTGGACTGGCTTTTGACTATGGTATAGACACTTGATCCCTGAACTCTCGGCGTTTGACCACTGGACTGGACCCTTTGACTACAGTGTAGCTTTTGCTATCAGTTTTTGTTTATTCTGTGGCTGAGTGCTATCTTTATGTTTTATATTTTTGGTCTATTAAAACAGCCAGCAAGTAAGTGCTGTTTTAATTAAATTGTTTGATAAAACTGGGAGTTTGGTTCATCTCTACCTAAATAAGGCAGAGCCCTGGTAACGTGACACAAATTGATTCAGGGCAATCATCATATTTTCTGGTGATTATGTGGAAAAGTGAATAGTGGTAGTTAAAGAGCACATTATATTTCTGCGTTTGATTTATTAAAATATTCCGATCCAAACCTAAGTAATGAAGGTGGAGGCATTAATTTTCATTCAACCAGTTAGGGAATGACACCGATAACCCAGGCGTTTTGTCGGCAGCCTTGAAATATGCATTTCCACAGCATTCGCACTTATTGTGAGAAACCGCTTCCTTCGGCCTTTGTTGTGGTTTTTTGTGTGTTTTTCTGCCTTTTCGGAGGAAGTGGAGCTGCTGCTGAGTCTGTTCCTGTGACCCATCCGGAAGACTAAATCAGCTGCAGAAAACTGCATTTGCAGACAAGCTTGTCGCCAATGGATCCTCCTCTTTCCCCTTTCAGGCTTCGGCAGAGGCTGGATGGCCATCTGCCGGGAGGGATTGGATTGTGCTTTTCCTGCCTGGCAGGCGGGGGTTGGACTGGATGGCCTTTGGGGATCCCTTCCAAATCTGAATGTAATAATAATAATAGTAATAATAATAATAATAATAATAATAATAATAATAATACAACAACAACAACAATAATAACAATAATATATTAGTAATTCAATCTTCCTACCTGGCATAATGGGGTTGGACTGGATGGCCTTTGGGGATATCCTCCAACTCTGATGATGATGATGATGATGATGATGTATTAGAAAATCAATCTTCTTGCCTGGCAGAACGGGATGGCCTTTGGGGATATCCTCCAACTCTGATGATGATGATGATTATGATAATCATAATAATCATAATAATATATTAGTAAATTGATCTTCCTGCCTGGCAGAACGGGTTTGGACTGGATGGCCTTTGGGGATCCCTTCCAACTCTGAAAATAATAATAATAATAATAATAATAATAATAATACAATAACAATAATATATTAGTAATTCGATCTACCTGCCTGGCATAATGGGTTTGGACTGGATGGCCTTTGGGAATACCCTCCAACTGATGATGATGATGATGATGTAGTAGTAGTAGTAGTAATAATAATAATAATATATTAGTAAATCGATCTTCCTGCCTGGCAGAACAGGTTTGGACTGGATGGCCTTTGGGGATCCCTTTCAACTCTGAGAATAATAATAAAATAATAACAACAGAAACAACAGCAATCATATAATAGCAATTCTGTCTTCCTGTCTGGCAAAAGGGGGTTGGACTGGATGGCCTTTGAGGGTCCCTTCCAACTTTGAATACAGCAACAACAACAACAATAATAATAGTAATAATATACGATACAAGGATTTAAAGATTGAACTGCAAAGACTGGCACAAGCCAGTCAAGGTGGTCCCAGTGGTGATCGGCACACTGGGTGGAGTGCCTCAAGACTTTGGCCTGCACTTAAACACAATCGGCACTGACAAAATTACCATCTGCTAGCTGCAGAAGGCCACCTTATTGGGATGAGCACGCATTATTTGCCGATACATCTCACAGTCCTAGTCACTTGAGAAGTGTCTGACGTGTGATCCAATAAAACAGCCAGTAGAATGATCCTGTTTGCTGTGAACTCATCTTGTTGTGTTTCAAATAATAATAATAGTGATTATCTGATGCAAAATCCAGCATATATATGCATATATATACCTGGCAGAAGGGGGTTGGACTGGATGGGCTTTGGGGGTCCCTTCCAACTCTGAGTCAAATCATCATCATCATAAGTTCCAATAATGATAATATATTGTTATTATTAATGTTTATTTATACCTCTAATAATAGATAATAATATAGCAATTCTGTCTTCTTGCCTGGCAGAAGGGGGTTGGACTGGATGGGCTTCGGGGGTCGTTTCCATCTCTTGAGTCTAATCATCATCATCACAAGTATTTATTTGTCGTGTCAGGGCAACCAGTCGATTATATTACATTTCTAACAGAACAAAGCAAACAAACAGACATAATACAAAATTTGCGAGCTTGGTAGTTGATTAAATGTCCTTTGACCAGTAGCTGACCACTTGGAGTGCTTCTGGTGTTGCTGCAAGAAGGTCCTCCATTTTGCAAGTGGCAGGGCTCAGGGTGCATTGCAGCAGGTGGTCAGTGGTTTGCTCTTCTCCGCACTCGCATGTCGTGGACTCCACTTTGTAGCCCCATTTCTGAAGGTTGGCTCTGCATCTCATGGTGCCAGAGCGCAGTCTGTTCAGCGCCTTCCAAGTCGCCCAGTCCTCTGTGTGCCCAGGAGGGAGTCTCTCATTTGGTATCAGCCATTGGTTGAGGTTCTGGGTTTGAGCCTGCCACTTTTGGACTCTCGCTTGCTGAGGTGTTCCAGCGAGTGTCTCTGTAGATCTTAGAAAACTATGTCTTGATTTAAGCCATTGACGTGCTGGCTGATACCCAAACAAGGGATGAGCTGGAGATGTCTCTGCCTTGGTCCTTTCACTATTGGCTGCTACTTCCCGGCGGATGTCAGGTGGTGCAATACCGGCTATGCAGTGTAATTTCTCCAGTGGTGTAGGGCGCAGACACCCTGTGATAATGCGGCATGTCTCATTAAGACCCACATCCACTGTTTTAGTGTGGTGAGATGTGTTCCACACTGGGCATGCATACTCAGCAGCAGAGTAGGACAGTGCAAGGGCAGATGTCTTCACTGTATCTGGTTGTGATCCCCAGGTTGTGCCAGTCAGCTTTCATGTTATATTGTTTCTAGCACCCACTTTTTGCTTGATGTTCAGGCAGTGCTTCTTGTAGGTCAGAGCATGGTCCAGAGTGACTCCCAGGTATTTGCGTGCGCTGCAATGCTCCAGTGGGATTCCTTCCCAGGTGATTCTCAGGGCTCGGGATGCTTCTCTGTTCTTCGGATGAAAAGCACATGTCTGTGTTTTGGATGGGTTGGGGATCAGCTGGTTTTCCCTGTAATAGGCAGTAAGAGCACCTAGAGCTTCGGAAAGCTTCTGTTCTACCATCTCAAAGCTCCCTGCTTGAGTGGTGATGGCACGATCATCAGCATAGATGAGGATCTCTGTCCCTTCTGGCAGTGGCTGGTCATTTGTGTAGATGTTGAACATTGATGGAGCAAGCACGATCCTCTGAGGCAGGCCGTTCTTCTGTTTCCGCCATCTGCTTCTCTGGCCCTGGAACTCAACAAAAAAGCTCCTGTTTTGTAGCAGGTTTCCTATGAGGCGGGTGACAGTAACAATATATTGTTATTATTATTTATGTTTATTTATACTTCGCTTTGCCTCTTCCGAAGGAAACTCAAAGCGGCCATCATGGTAATTCTTCTTTACTTTTTTTCCTTCTCCTTCTTCCTCCAGACTCTCAGCGCTCCCACCTCTCTTCCTTCACCATGAAGCTGATGGACAAGTTCCATTCGCCCAAAATCAAGCGGACGCCCTCCAAGAAGGGGAAGCAGCCCGACCTCCTGGTCAAGTCTCCCGAGAAAGTCGTCAACAAGGTGAGCAAATGGGCTTTGCATTGTTGTTGTTGTTGCTATGCAGTTTGACCCCACTATTTCATTTATTGTATCAGAAGCGAACTGAGCATACAGTTGTAATGTATTTTAAAAACACAATGTTTAAAGAACTCGGCATTATACTAAATGTCCTTTGACCAGTAGCTGGCCGCTTGGAGTGCCTCTGGTATCGCTGTGAGAAGGTCCTCCATTGTGCATGTGTCAGGGCTCAGGCTGCATTGTAGTCAGTGGTCTGTGGTTTGCTCTTCTCCACACTCGCATGTCGCGGACTCCATTTTGTGGCCCCGTTTCTTAAGGTTGGCTCTGCATCTCGTGGTGCCAGAACGCAGTCTGTTCAGTACCTTCCAAAAGGTGCCCATCCACTTTGTCATTGGACCATTAGAGATAATAGTAATAGTAATAATCGCCAATACATCACACAGTCCTAGACACTTGGGAAGGGTCTGACGTGTGATCCAATACAACAGCCAACAAAGTGATCTTGTTTGTTGAGGACTCATCTTGTTGTGTTTCTAATAATAATAATAATAATAATAATAATAATAATAATAATAATAACAATAATAATAATACATCACATAGTCCTAGACGTGGGATCCAATACAACAACGAGCAGAGTGATCTTGTTTGCTGTGGACTCATCTTATTGTGTTTATAAGAAGAAGAAGAAGAAGAAGAAGAAGAAGAAATCACATAGTCCTAGACACTTGGGAAGTGTCCGATGTGGGATCCAATACAACAGCCAGAAGAGTGATCTTGTTTGCTGTGGACTTATCTTGTTGTGTTTATAATAATAATAATAATAATAATAATAAAGGTAAAGGTTTTCCCTTGACATTAAGTCCAGTCATGTCCGACTCTGGGGGTTGGTGCTCATCTCCATTTCTAAGCCAAAGAGCCGGCGTTGTTCATAGACACCTCCAAGGTCATGTGGCCGGCATGACTACATGGAGCACCGTTATCTTCCTGTTGGAGCGGTACCTATTGATTTACTCACATTTGCATGTTTTCGAACTGCTAGGTTGGTTTTCGAACTGCTAGGTTGGTTAATAATAATAATAATAATAATAATAATAATAATAATAATTTATTTGTAGTGCCCCTAGGGGACTCAGGGCGGTTTCCAACCTAATTGAGGCCAACATTCAATGCCTGTTTATTATTATTATTACAATGTACAATTACTTCAAATGGACAGTCACAGCAAGAGATTGATGGTGAAAGAGAAAGTTTGACTGTATGTTGCAGGCTTTTATGTATAAGCCTTATCTCAATTCCACATCTCTTTGGACCGGAGTTTCTCTCTGACCTGACCCAGGCATCTCCTTAAGACTTTGATGACCTAGTGTTCTTTGCCAATACATGCCTTGAGGATGTTTTTCCCCCCAAACACATATGACTTCAACATCTCTCTCCCGCAGAACCTGACCTGGCTGGAGGAGAAGGAGAAGGATGTTGTGAGCGCCTTGCGGTACTTCAAGACCATCGTCGACAAGATGGCCATCGACAGCAAGGTGCTGGAGATGCTGCCAGGCTCCGCCAGCAAAGTGCTGGAGGCCATCTTGCCCCTGGTCCAGGCCGACCCCCGCATCCAGCAGAGGTCAGTCGGGATCGGCTTTGTAGGGTCCGGTCGGGATTCTGTGTGGAGCCGAGCTGCGCTTCAGATTGGGTGGCACTTTTTGTAGTTGTCCACCCAGCAGGGTGACTTGATCAATTAAACATGTTGTAAAAAAAGGTCTCCTGCCTTTGATTGGATAAAGAGCTCTAAAGGGTTTGGGGTCAATTGATAAGAGGGAAGACAGCAAGCCCCAATGCCAGGTTAGCTAATTCCTTCTGGTGTGTATATGTATGCACTTTCTCCTCACTGGTGGGCTTCTTTTCCCCCAGTTCGGCCCTCTCGTCCTGCTACGGCCGCGTCTATCAGAGCCTTGGCAACCTGATCCGTTGGTCCGACCAGGTGATGCTCGAAGGCATCAATGCCGAAGACAAAGAGGTGGTCAGCACCGTCAGAGGGGTCATCAAGGCCGTCCTGGATGGAGTCAAGGTACACTTTCTCTTGTGGGTCGTTTAGGCTCCCTTAAGACCTTGAAAATCCCCCAAAAATGGATGCACAGAAAGGCACCTTCCCCGAGGAATGCCTTTTCTGCATTGCACTTGGCTAATATTTATTTATTATTCATTTATTTACAACATTTATATGCCTCCCTTCTCACCCCGAAGGGGACTCGGAGCAGCTTACAAGATATATATACAATATATTATATTATTAGCATGGCGTAATATCAGTATTATATATTAGTATATTGTACTATACCATTATATTGTAATACTAGCTGTACCCGCCACACATTGCTATGGCCAGACTTCCCTCCCTCTTTCTCTCCTTCTTTATTTCTCTCCTTCCTTCCCTCACTCTTTCCTTCCTTCCCTTTTTTCTTTCTTTCTCTCCTTCCTCCTTTCTCTACCTCTTTCCTTCCTTCCCCTCCCTTTTTCTTTTCCTTCCTTCCTCTCCTTTCTTCCTTCTCTACCAACGAGTGACCATCACTCATAAAATCCCCCCCAAAACAGTGAAAAGGACCTCTTTCCTTCCTTCTCTTTCCTTCCTTTTCTCTCTCTTTCCTTTTCTCCCTCTTTCTTTCCTTCTTTCCCTCTTTCCTTCGCTCCCTCTTTCCTTCCTTCCCTTATTTTCTTTCCTTCTCTCCTTCCTTCCTTCTCTACCTCTTTACTTTCTTCTCCCTTTTCTTTTCCTTCTCCTTTTTTCTTTCTCTACCGCTTTCCTTCCTTCTTTCTTCCCCTCCCTCTTTCTCTCTTTCTTTCTTATTTTCTTTCTCCCCTTTCCTTCCATTCTCTCCCCTTTCCTTCCTATTTTCTGTATTGCCATTTAATTTTTCATCATTTAACTTTTTTGGCGGGTTTTAAGTCCTTTTCACTGTTTTGGGGGGAATTTTATGAGTGATGGTCACTTGTTGGTCTGATAGGGGTGTAGTGTCCAAATTTCGTGTCAATTTGTCAAGTGGTTTTTGAGTTATTTTAATCCTACAAACGAACATTACATTTTTATTTATATAGATTATTAGTAATATTACATGTAATATAAAACATATAATTACAATATATTATTATTATGTATTTACGACATTTATATGCCTCCCTTCTCACCTTGAAGGGAACTCAGAACAGCTTACTCTATATATATATATATATATATATATATATATATATATATATATATAGACACACACACACACACACAATATATTATATTATTATCATAGCACAATAAATATTATATGTAGACAAGGAGACAAGATGGAATAGAATAGAATAACTTTATTATTGCCATTGTACATGGTACAATGAAATTAAATTCCACTCCCAGTACAAATTGTATATACGGAATTAACGATGCGGTAGGGGAACAAGCTATCTTTGCTGCAAGAGTCAGATTGTGAAAGTCAAGATACCAAAGTCTGCTCTTGACTGACTTCCAGGCTGACACATTTGTAAGCATTAAGAATGCTTCCAAAAACAGGCCAATGGCTTCGATCTTTCTGAGTATCAGGAAGAATTGCAAAATAGAAACCCCCTCCTTCCACGTTCTCATTGCTATTGCACAACCCCGTAATGCTACATCAGTGTGAAACCTTAAGAGTTCAGTATAGAATCAAGCCTCTATTTGTGTTTGTTTTCATCATCCTATACCGTTTGCCAGATGATAAGTATTCAAAGGAAGAATATTCAGCATTAGATGGATCTTTAAGAACATGCTGAGCTTTACTCCGAAAAACAATTGGCTCTGTTATTTATAGACGCCGAAAAGGCTTTCGACAAAGTTAATTGGACATTTCTAAAACTGTTACTCCAAGAATTAGATTTTGGCTATAGTTTTCAAAATGCTGTAAATGCGATATATGAGAGACAAGAGGCCACTTTAATAATAAACGGCCACGAATCAACACCCTTTAAAATTACACAAGGTACGCGTCAAGGCTGCCCCCTTTCCCCACTCCTCTTCATTTTAATAATAGAAATTTTGATTAGAGACATAAATAATGATAAACAACTTCTAGGAATGAAAATCAAAAAACAGCAGTATAAGCTAAGAGCGTATGCAGACGATGTCGTCTGCATCATCGAAAACCCACTAGATGAAATTATTGATTGGCTAACTAAAATTGAAACATTCGGAAACCTGGCAGGTTTCAAATTAAACAAACAAAAAACTAAATTCTTAGTCAAGAACATGGACAAAGTATCTAAAGAAAAGCTACAAGGAAAGACAGGGATAAAGATTGAAAGCAAGATTAAATACCTTGGAGTAACGATAACACAAAGTAACACCAAACTTTTAAAAAACAATTATGAACATTTATGGAACAAAATCCACAAAGACCTAGAGAGATGGAAATATGAAAATATATCACTACTAGGAAGAATAGCTATATTAAAAATGAATGTCCTTCCCAAATTGATGTTTCTTTTTCAAACATTACCAATAATTAGAAATGACCACCTCTTTAAAAAATGGAACAAAGATATCACCAAATTCATATGGAAAAATGGAAAATCAAGAATAAACTTCAGGGTGCTGACAGATGATAAGTGCAGAGGTGGCCTCGGTCTTCCAAACTTTAAATTGTATTATGAGGCATGCAATTTGGTAGGGATAAAAGACTGGGTCACCCTAAAAAACAAAACACTACTAACCCTAGAAGGGCACGATCTGAGAACGGGGTGGCACGGGTATCTTTGGCTTAGCAAAAATAAAATTGAAATTTTTTTTAATAATCATTATATAAGAACAGCCCTACTCAAGACCTGGGAAAAATATAAACCCAGACTCTACAATAAGACCCCAATGTGGCTATCGCCAATGGAAGCCAGACACAAAAGAGACATGGGAGAAAGAAATTGGTTAAATTATAAACAAATCCTTAAAAAAACATCAGAAGGAGAACTCACATTGAAATCATTTGAAGAAATGAAACTCCTGGACAAAAATATAACCTGGCTACAATATATGCAACATCAACAAAACTTCAAAGAAGACAACAAATTAGGTTTCTGCCAAGAGGAAGGCTTCTGGGAACAAGTTTTACAAAAAGAGAAGAAACTAATCAAAATCATATACAAAAAATTACTAAAGTGGTCCACAGAAGAAGAGCAAGTAAAACACTGCCAAATACAATGGGCAAAAGACATTGGACACAGCATATCTTCGGAACAGTGGGAAACTGTTTGGAACAAAAAACTAAAATATACAGCAGCAAACGATATAAAGGAAAACTGGTATAAGATGTTATACCGTTGGTATTATACTCCTGAAAAATTGGCGAAATTCAACAGAGGGATATCCAACTCCTGTTGGAAATGCAAAAAAGAAAAAGGAACCTTCATACACACATGGTGGACTTGCAAACATATCAGAAAATACTGGAAGGAAATTCATAGTATGTGCCAAAAAATATTAAAGACCAAATTCACCCTTAAACCAGAAACCTATTTACTAGGAATATCAGAGGAGAAACTAACAAAGAACCAAGAAAAAATGCTTTTTTTGCTCAGTACCGCAGCCAGATTACAAATCGCAAAATTATGGAAACAGGAAGAAACACCGAAAGCTGACGACTGGATAATAAAAATCTTTGACTTAATACAAATGGACAGTTTATCACAAAAACTAAATAACACCCGAGCTAAAACGGACTGGTCAGGCTTCAAAGACTTTATCAATTCGAAGAAGATACCATTCATAATAGATCTATCCCGCTTTTGAATTTACACACCGAAGTGTACTCGAGAGGACTCTGGCAAATCAATGAAACAGACATTGGAAAATCTTCTACCCTCAGTAGACTTTTGGGAAGTACCCTTCACTTTAGGACTTTAAGGGGAAGGTGGTGGGTTTTATCTGTTATTTCTTTCTTTTTGTCTCAACCTATACGTTCCTCCCCCCTCCCTATTCCCGGCCCCACACAGCTCCCCACATCCTCCTCACATCCATTGTCTATGTGTACATTTATGTAAAAAGCACAATAAAAATCATTTAAAAAAAAAAAAAGAACATGCTGAGCTTTCTTAAAGCAGCGGGAATTCTTATAAAGTACCGTTTATACTCCAGTATAAGCCAAGTTTTTCAGTTCTTTTTTTAGGTTGAAAAAGCCTCGCTCAGCTTATACTCGAGTGAAAGTTATTTTATTATTTTACTATGCTTTAAAAATATTTTTATTACATTTATTATTTTACTCCATTTGTTATTATTATTATTACATTATTTTACTCAATTTTATTATATTTATTATTTTACTCCATTTATTATGATTACATGTATTATTTTACTCTTAATTATTATATTTATTATTTTACTCTATTATTGATCTTTTTATTCCATTTATTGTTTTACTCTATTATTGATACTTTATTACATTTATTATTTTACTCCATTCGTTATTATTATTATTACATTATTTTACTCTATTTTTATTATATTTATTATTTTACTCCATTTATTATGATTACATGTATTATTTTACTCTTAATTATTATATTTATTATTTTACTCTATTATTGATCTTTTTATTCCATTTATTGTTTTACTCTATTATTGATACTTTATTACATTTATTATTTTACTCCATTTGTTGTTATTATTATTACATTATTTTACTCTAGTTATTATATTTATTATTTTACTCTATTTATTATGATTACATGTATTATTTTACTCTTAATTATTCTATATATTATTTTCCTCTATTATTGATCTTTTTATTCCATTTATTGTTTTACTCTATTATTGATACTTTATTACATTTATTATTTTACTCCATTTGTTATTATTATTATTACATTATTTTACTCTAGTTCAGTGTTTCTCAACCTGGGGGTCGGGACCCCTGGGGGGATCGCGAGGGGGTGTCGGAGGGGTCGCCAAAGACCATCACAAAGCACAGTATATTCCCTTGGTCATGGGGGGTTTGTGTGGGAAGTCTGACCCAACTGGTGGGGTTCAGAATGCTCTTTGAGTGTAGGTGAACTATAAATCCCAATAACTACAACTCCCAAATGTCAAGGTCTCTTTCCCCCAAACTCTACCAGTGCTCACATTTGGGCATATTGAGTATTTGTGCCAAGTTTGGACCAGATCTTTGAGTCCACACTGCTCTCTGGAGGTAGGTGAACTACAACTCCCAAAGTTGAGGTCATTGCTCACCAAACCCTTCCAATATTTTCTGTTGGTCATGGGAAATCTGTGTGCCAATTTTGGTTCAATTCCATTGTTGATGAAGTTCAGAACGCTCTTTGATTGTAGGTTACTATAAATCCCAGCAACTACAACTCCCAAATGACAACCCCCCCCCCCCCCCCCCCGCAACTCCACCAGTATTCAAATTTGGGCCTATTGGGTATTTGTGCCAAATTTGGTCCAGTGAATGAAAATACATCCTGGATATCAGATATTTACATGACGATTCATAACAGTAGCAAAATTACAGTTGTGAAGTATCAATGAAAATAATGTTATGTTTGGGGGTCACCACAACATGAGGAACTGTATTAAGGGGTCATGGCATTAGGAAGGTTGAGAACCACTGCTCTAGTTATTATATTTATTATTTTACTCTATTTATTATGATTACATGTATTATTTCACTCTTAATTATAATATTTATTATTTCACTCTATTATTGATCTTTTTATTCCATTTATTGTTTTACTCTATTATTGATAGTTTATTACATTTATTGTTTTACTCTTAACAGGTGCTTCTGGTAATATTTGGGTGCATGAGGATGAGTGCATGTATATGTGGTATAAATGTTGAGTGAAAATGAAAATATCACTGCAGTATGAACGCTGTCCCAAGGCAAGTCTTTGTGAATGATGCAGCACCCACAAATTTCAAACTAGTCCCTTCTCCACTCAATCTCAATTAATAATGGTTTCCATCTTGCACCCCCATCTAGGAACTGGTCAAGCTGACCATTGAGAAGCAGGAGCATCCGTCCCCCACCAGCCCCGTCAAGCCGAGTTTGCCCGTGTGTACGTCAGAAAGGTAAGTAAGGGGCTGGGTTATTACAAACATGCCTTCTCATTCTGAGCAGACCCTTGGCTTGCCTACCCTCTTGGCAGACACAGAGGCAATTTAACATTCCAGCTTTTCTGGCTTCATGAAGGTATGCTCGATTCCGGTCAAAGGGGGAGCTGCTGACTTGTGTCCATTTGTGACACCGGGACCTTTGATGGAGTACTTCCTCATTCTTCTGCATGCTGCTGGATGGTTTTATAGCGTTGTAAATTAATTAAATTATCCTCCCCGCAAAAAGCGGTACCTAAATTTCCTGCTTGACAGATGCAACTGTCTTTCGGGCTGCATAGGTCAACAGCAAACTAGACTATTAATGGTCGAGAACTCACTCTGACCCAGGCTGACTTCGAACTCATAACCTCTCAGTCATTAGTGATTTAATGCAGCTGGCTACTAACTAGCAGCGCCACAGATAATAAGAGCCGCTTGTTGAAGCAGAAACAACTGTCTGAAGTCAATTAATTGGATGATAAGAAGGACGTTGGCCACCAGATTACCTCTTTTGTTCTCCACCTGTGAGCATGGAGAGAGACACACACAAGTTGTTTCCCAAGAGATGGTTAGATAAGATAGTTAGGCCTTTTCCTGTTTCAATGTCTCCACTGATGGCACCAGAAGCTTCTGGCTTGCTGCTGTTGCTGATTTTCCATTATTGAATGCTGTTATTGGAAATTACCCTCCCACACTTGGCATTGCATAAGGAGGCACTTAGCTCTCTTGTTTCCCTCCCTTCTCCAGTCCTTCGGAGCTGCCCTTGACAGACCGCGAGATTGAGATCCTCAGCAAGACCCCTGTTTCGGGGCCAGCCCCTGAGGCCTTGGCGGACCCCGCCGATGAAGAGGTGGCTCCTCCCAAGCCCCCGCTCCCTTGCATCCGGGTGGCCGAAAACAGGTAAGTACATGCTTATCGATATGGAAAAAAGTTGGGCAGTCCCATGTAAAGCCTTAACGTTTTTGTTTCTTCCTCCCATTAAAAAAAAAAGCCCTCCGCCCGCCTTGCCGCCCAAGAAGCGCCAGTCTGCGCCGTCTCCCACCCGCGTGGCTGTGGTGGCGCCCATGAGCCGGACCACCAGCGGATCCAGCCTGCCCATCGGGATCAACAGACAGGTAATAGCGCATTACTTAAATACAGAGAGCAGCCTCCCCTCTTTCCATGGCTCTGTGTGTCTCCATCCCGTCCGCATCCATTTGACCCCAAGGGGGGGGGGGGGCTACGGTAATGGACCAAGGACCCTCCTCATCCTCTGTAATGCTATATGTGTGAATATATGTGTGTGTGTATTTTTATAATATATTTATGTTGGCTAAAATATGGTTCTGTAATGTCATATATACATATACATAAATATAGCCCAACACATACATATGGTAAAACATGTTTTTGCGATGCTATATATATATATATATATATATATATATATATATATAGGCTAAAAGATAGTTCTATCATGCCTTATATATATGTTTATTATATATATGTTGGCTAAAAGATGGTTCTGTAATGTCATATGATTTGAATGCAATATTCCTGCTTCTTGGCAGGGGGTTGGACTGGATGGCCCATGAGGTCTTCCAACTCTTTGATTCTATGATTCTATATATACATATATATTGACACACACAAAATGCCATATATATATATATATATATATATACACACACACACACACACACACATAGGCTAAAAGATGGTTCTGTTATGCCTTATATATCTGTATAAATAAATATTTATTTATATAGATAATTATATTATCTATATAAATAAAACATAATGTTCGTTTGTAGGATTACCATAACTCAAAAACCACTGGACGAATTGACACCAAATTTGGACGCAATACACCTCTCAGGCCAACGAGTGACCATCACTCATAAAAACACTGAAAACACAGCAGAAGGGACTTAAAAGCAAAAAAAAAATTACAACGCATGTGCAAAACCACACACACACATATATACACAAACACACATATATATACACACAAAACACATATACACAGACTGGGCCACAGCAACGTGTGGCAGGGGACGGCTAGTAATATATATGTTGGCTAAAAGGTGGTTCTGTAATGTCATGTATATATACTGACACACACACATATACAGCATATGGTTATATTTTTATATATATATATATATATATATATACACACACACACACACACACACACATACACATACATACATACGCGCACACACACACACACACACTAGCCGTCCCCTGCCACACGTTGCTGTGGCCTAATTCTATTGTGGGAGGTTTGGCCCAATTCTATTGTTGGTGGGTGATTGTAGGTGAACTATAAATCCCAGCAACTACAACTCCCAAATGCCAAGGTCCATTTCCCCCAAACTCCACCAGTTTTCACATATTGGCATATTGAGTATTTGTGCCAAATTTGTTCCAGATCCATCATTGTTTGAGTTCACAGTGATCTATGGATGTAGGTGAACTACAACTCCAAAACCAAAGGTCAATGCTCACCAAACTCTTCCAGTATTTCTGTTGATCATGGGAGTTCTGTGTGCCAAGTCTGGTTCAATTCCATCGTTGATAGAGTTCAGAATGCTCTTTGATTGTAAGTGAACTATAAATTGCAGCAACTACAACTTCCAAATAACAAAATCTTTTTTTTTTGAGTGAAGGACATACATTGGGTTGTTAGGTGCGTTGTGTCCAAATTTGGTGTCAATTCGTCCAGTGGTTTTTTGAGTTCTGTGAATACCACAAACGAACATTACATTTATATATATATGTATATGTATATGTATATGTATACAAACACACACACACACACACATATATGGTGTACTAAAAGATGGTTCTGTAATGCCAGATATACATATACATATATATTGACATGTGTGTATGGTAAAACATGGTTTTAAAATCATATGTATGTGCGTGTGTGTGTTTGTGTGTTTATTTTGGCTAAAAGATGGTTCTATTATGTCTTATATATTTTTTTTATTTTGTCTAAAAGATGGTTCTGATGCCATATATATATATAGAGAGAGAGAGAGACTACAAATTGGTTCTGTAATGCCATACGTACATTCCCTTAAACCCTTGCAGCTCCCACTGTTTGGTCTGCCATGTCTTCCGTTGTCAGTGCCAACGCCATTTGGTCGGCCAAGTTGTCCAACCTTCCAAGCAAAGGACCTCTGGTTCACAAGGCCTGGTGGGTGTGTCGCTGTGTTGTGATTCGTTTGTCCTCCTCCCTCCTAGGACTTGGACTCAGACTGCTATGCGCAGCGCAGGCTCTCGGGGGGCAGCCAGTCCTACGGGGGGGAGTCCCCGCGCCTCTCGCCCTACAACAGCATGGGGAAGCTCAGCAAGTCGGATGAGCAGCTCTCCTCGCTGGACGGCGACAGCGGGCAGTGCTCCCGCAACACCAGCTGTGAGACCTTGGGTAGGTTATTATCATTTATTATTATTATTATTATTATTATTATTATTATTATTTTACTGGCACAAAAGCACAGTATGTCACAGCAAACTAGATCTATATGCTGGATTTTGTATAAAAAAATCACAAGTCGAACACTTCCCAAGCATCTAGGACTGAGAGCTTGCTGGCGGTAGTGTAACTACCATCAGGTCCAACCAAGCCAGAGAGGTCTCAGTTGAGGAGTGGAACTAAGAGCACCTAACCCATTAGTATTATGGAGAAACAAACCAAAACAAAGTCTATATTTATTTCATTTCGGTTGCTTCTACCCTGCCCTTCTCACCCTGGGAGGGACTCAGGGCGGCTTACAAAAGCAAGGCACAATTCGATGCCCGCATCACATAACAGCAAAAGACAATAACACCAGTTAACACAAACAGCAATTCCATCAATAACAACAATTAACAGAAAACAATAATTATTATAGGCAAAAACAACCATAAAAGCAATAAAAGCAATAAAACCAATACAAACCTCCTTGACGGTCAGCGTTTCACAATCTCATAGTTTAAATTCCAATTCCACAATTGTCAGTCCTTTCAGTCCTATCCATCTGGTTTCCATATCTAATTGTCAGGTTGCCCAAAGGCCTGGTCCCACAACCACGTCTTTACCTTCCTCCTGAAGGTGAGGAGGGATGTTGATACCCTGATTTCCCCCAGGAGTGAGTTCCACAGGTGAAGGGCCACCACTGAGAAGGCCCTGCTCCTCATCCCCACCAGCCTCACTTGTGATAGCAGTGGGGTCGAGAGCAGGGCCTCCCCAGATGATCTCAAATTCTGGGGTGGGACGTAGAGGGAGATACGTTCGGACAGATACACTGGACCGGAACCGTAAAGGGTTTTGTAGGTCAAAACCAGTACCTTGAATTGTGCTCAGAATTGAACCGGCAGCCAGTGGAGCTGACACAGCAGAGGGGTGGTGTGCTCCCTGTATGTCGCTCCAGTAAGCAATCTGGCTGCCGCTCGCTGGACCAGTTGAAGTTTCCGAACAGTCTTCAAGGGCAACCCCACGTAGAGTGCATTGCAGTAGTCTATACGGGATGTAACAAGAGCGTGGACCACTGTGGCCAGATCAGACTTCAGTTGACACCCAGGATAAAAAGGACCGTGGTGGATGCTGAAGCAGCAGAAATATACAATACCAGAAAACCGCACAATAATAAAATAATAATAATATTTTTTAAAATAATTTTTATTGTGCTTTTGATTTTACATTACAAAGGGGGTTAACAATGAACAAAAAGGATAGTAGGAAATTAGAAGGGGCGAGTGGGGGGAAGAGGGGAAAAAAGGGGGGGGTGAGGTTTGACTTCCATTCTTGTTCGTGGCAGTTCATCTGTTTTATACATCCAAAATTTCATCTTTGTGTAATTTTCTATATGTGTGTACTCTTTTCCTAAAGAGTAATGTCTTTCTCTATTTCTGTCCCTTGATTATAAGTTCTTTCTCAATCTTTTTTCAGTTCTTCTTTGAGGTATTCCTTTAAAGGTTTCCATTCTGTTTGCTTTATACACTTTCCTGTACTTTTCTTCAAGAAGAAAGTTAATTTGTCCATGTCTTTAATCTCAACTACTTTCCTGAGCCATTGTTCTTTTGATGGTATTTTCTCACTTTTCCATTGTTTTGCGAAAACCATTCGTGCTGTTGTTATAAGATAAATAAACAAAATATCCTCATTTCGGTCTAGCTTTAGTTCATTATCTGCAATTCCTAGCAAGAGGTATTCCAGTTTCATTGGGTATTTCTTTTTTAAAATCTCCTGTATTCCTTCATGTATAATCTTCCAGTAGTTGTTTGTTTCTTTGCAGGTCCACCACATGTGGAAGTAGCTTCCCTCATGTGATTGACATTTCCAACAGTTTGATCGTAACTCCCAGCAGTTACAATACCAGAAAACCGCACAATAATAACAATAATAATAATAACTACTACTACTATCTGTACCCGCCATGTGTTGCTGTGACCAACCTTCCTCTTTCTCGCCTTCTTTCTTTCTCTCCTTCTTTCCCTTCCTTCCTTCCTTCCTTCCTTCCTTCCTTCTCGTTCTCTTCCCTTTCTTCCCCCTTTTCTTTTCCATCCTCTTTCTCCCCTTTCTTTCTTCTCTACCTGTTCTTGGACTGCAACTACCAGCAGTTCTCCTGATTGATCTATCTATCTACCTATCTATATATCTTATCTATCTGGAGGATTGCTGGGAGTTGCAGTCCAGGAATATGAAATTGGAAATATGCCAGGATTGGGATGCTCTCAAAGAAATCCAAGGAGAAGAACGCTTGCAGCTTGGAAGCAGTGCATTTGGATCATCTTCCTCTCCTAAAGGGCCTGGTCTAGAGGATGCTGGGAGCTTCATCTTCTTCATTTCTCCTTCTCTTTCCTTTTCCTTCCTTTTCTCCTTCTTCTCTTTCTCCTTTCTTATCCAGAAACTGCATCAATGTAATCCACGACCGGTGGGGGGGGGGGGGGTTTACGGTGGTTGCAAGTGGCATTTTGTGGCTTCTTTCTCGCTCCTGACATTTTATGCTCTCCTTTGTTCCCCCTTCCCAGATCATTACGATCCGGACTACGAGTTCCTGCAGCAGGACCTCTCCAATGTGGACCAGGCTCCCCCGCAGGTTCCTGGCGCCCTCAGCCCTTTGCCGGAGTCCTTGGGGGAGTCCGGCTCCCCATTCCTTGCCCGCGCCTTCCAGCCGACCCCGGAGCAGTGCAGTTCCCCAATGGTGTTGGCGACACCGGCGCCCGAGGTGCCCCCCGCTCTGCCAGAGAAGAAGCGGCGAGGGGCACCCGGCTCATCGTGCAGCTTTGAGGCTCCCGGCTGCCGGGCCCTTCTGGAGAGGCACCCCTCGCAGTACGACAACCTCTCGGAGGAGGACCTGCCCAACCCGGCCCTGCTCCCTGCCGTGCCCTTCACCCCCTTCGCCGCTGTGCTGCCCTTCCAGGCCTCCCCCGCTGAGTTCTTGGCCGATTTCGCCCCTCCAGATCCTGAGAAGCCCCCTCCGCTGCCAGAGAAGAAGAACAAGCATAGTAAGTGCTTCCCTCTGCGCTAGCTTCTGTTGTAGCCTGGTGAGATTCTGGGTGCTCAGAAGATGAGGAGGAGGGTACTGGGATATATTCATAGGGCTCAGAGGAGGATAGAAGTGGCCTAGAGATAGTTGTTTTGGAATCTCCTGACAGTTCCCGCAAGGCTGGAGAAAAGGATATCAATTCTCATGAGAACCTGCCAGAAGTGCTGGCTGAAAGAAATGTTTGTCTAGGTTAAGGCGCTTGGAAATGTGGAGACGGAGCATACAAGAAAGACAGACTCGCTTTTCCCAGAGGCTTAGGGATAAGGTGAGGAAAAGCAGATGTGTTTGAAATGATGTTATGGGAGAGATTGAGGCATTTTAAAGTGGTTCCTGCTGGTGCAATTCTTTGTGAGAGCAACGTTGTATTCAGGTGCACAGCTCTCGGTTTTTGGTCCTATGTTCTTGGAATTTCTAAGTATATTCTTGCTTCCAGTTTTGTGGCGACAGCAGAAAATAAAATAATAATAAAGGAAAATCATAATAATTTAGAATAAAATAGAAGATTTAAGTTCTTACCTGATCCTTTGAAAGGGAACGAGCATTTCTCTATGAAAGAACTTACATGCCTGTGAGAGAACTAAAGCTGTTATTGATCGTCACTGGACCTTGGGTCAGTCTAAGTTTGCTCTAGGCTGATGTTTACTTAGATGTGAAGTCAACAAGAGAAATTTGGCAGGACAATGAGATCAATATTATCGATCCAAGACTTGGAACATCTAAGGCAGTGTTTCTCAACCTGGGGGTCGGGACTCCTGGAGGGGTCATGAAGGGGTGTCAGAGGGGTCACCAAAGGCCATCAGAAAACACAGTATTTTCTGTTGGTCATGGGGGTCTCGGTGTAGGAAGTTTGGCCCAATTCTATCATTGTTGGGGTTCAGAATGCTCCTTGATTGTAGGTGAACTATAAATCCCAGCAAGTACAACTCCCAAATCTCAAGATCTATTTTCCCCAAACCCCACAAGTGTTCACATTTGGGCATATGGAATATCCGTGCCAAGTTTGGTCCAGAACCATCATTGTTGGAGTCTAGAGTGCTCTCTGGATGTAGGCGAACTTCAACTCCCAAACTCAAGGTCAATGCCCACCAAACTCTTCCAGTATTTTCTGTTGGTCATGGGAATTCTGTGTGCCAACTTTGGTTCAATTCCATTGTTGGTGGGGTTCAGAATGCTCTTTGTTTACAGGTTAACTTTAAATCTCAGCAACTACAACTCCCAAATGGCAAAATCAATCCCCCGCCAACCCCACAAGTATTCAAATTTGGGCATACCGGGTATTTGTGCCAAATTTGCTCCAGTGAATGAAAATACATCCTGCAGATCATTATTTACATTGTGATTCATAATGTTAGGGTTATGGTTGGGGGTCACCACAACATGAGGAACTGTATTAAGGGGTCCCGGCATTAGGAAGGTTGAGAACCACTGATCTAAGGTCATATGGTGAGAGAGCGCCATCCTCTGACCACTTAATGTAAATAGCAGGCAATTTTAGAAAAGCTTCTTCCTAGTGTTTTCCTTCATGATTATTCATATTAAGAAATAAGTTATAATGAAGTTATTAAGGCTGAATTAACTAAAGGAGATTGCCTTGATCAAATCTTACGTTATAAGCATATAAAATTATAATTCAATTAGAGATTTAAGGAATTGAGCTTATAAGAATCATCTTAGGGTAATGGGCGAAGGTTGGGATAAGTTACATAATCAAGCAGATGTTTGTGTTCACAACGTGGCTGCCAAGACCTGATAAAGATGTTTTTGGCAATTATACATGGAAACACCTGTTAATGATTGTATTGTGTAAATGTCAGACTCTTTCTGCACATGTGTGGAAAGGTTGATATTATGCTATAAATACTGAAGCGATTTAGACCTCAGTTGTGACAGTCCATTGTTCTGTACACCCTATCTTGCAAGATAGTAAAGACCTGGAAACCGATTGCTGTCTCCGTTCTCTTCCTTCCTGATTGTACTCGAATGAATATCGGGTAACGTATTGCTGCAACAGTTTAATGTGTGGCATCATTGCCTGCCTTGGATTCATGCTTTCTTGTTTATGGATATAGTTGTGGATTGATTCTGGAGACAGTATTTGAAAGGATTTTTGACTTTTGGCTATTTTGGAAATACCCTTTTGAACTTTGATTCTCTTTTTTGAATTTGCTTTTACTTTCTGGACTATCCAGACAAGAGTGTGGTTTGTGGTGAAAAGGGTTTTCAGGGTTCCAGGTTTGAACAATACTGTCTTTACTCGATTCCAATGCTCAACTTTTTTGACTAAATTTCCTTCCCACAATTAGGGTGCGCATTAGGTTTGTGTAATATGGGTTTGGATTGTATGGTCTTTAGGGGGGAACTCTTTTAAGACTCAGGCGCCCCTCTTCTTGCCTTGCAGTGATGGCCTATATGCAGTTTGTGGAAGACTACTCGGAGCCACAGCCCTCCATGTTCTACCAGACGCCGCAGAGTGAGCACATCTACCAGCAGAAGAACAAGCACCTGATGGAGGTCTATGGCTTCAGTGACTCCTTTAGCGGCCCAGACTCCGCCCCTGACCTGGCCCCACCCCCAGCCCTCCCGCCCAAGCAGCGGCAGCTGGTGAGTCATTCTCTCTTAAAGGCATAGCGCACCCACCAGCCTTTGCAATGGGCATGGCCCCTGCCTTGTGCGGCTTGCTTTTCTCATTTACGGAGGCATCATTGTGAAGGTGCATAGCAAGATTTGAAGGGCAGAGGTCTGCCATCACCGTGAAATGTGTTAGAGATTTTCTACAGGTTGAGAACAGTTGCATTTTCATAGCGAAGGAGGAGAGGATGGTGAATTTACGCTATGTTACGCACAAGTTTTGTTCTTGGGTTAAAATGTCATTTCCTAATTACATGGACGGATGGATGGATGGCTTGATAGATAGGATGACTAGATAGATAGATAGATAGATAGATAGATAGATAGATAGATAGATAGGATGATTACTTCCAGAGAGGGAGGGAGGATGAGAGCTAGATGATTAGATAGATAGATGGATGGATGGATGGATAGATAGATGGATAGATGGATAGATGGATAGGATGATGGATAGGATGAGAGTTTGATGATTACATGGATTGATTGATTGATTGATTGATAGATAGATAGATAGATAGATAGATAGATAGATAGGATGATTGCTTCCAGAAAGAGAGAGAAAGAAAGAGAGAGAGGACGAGAGCTAGATGATTGATTAGATAGATAGATAGATAGATAGATAGATAGATAGACAGACAGACAGACAGACAGACAGACAGACATGCTGAGGGAGAGATAACAGAATGATGGATGGATGACTAGATAGATAGGATGTTTGGATATATAGATAGGGTGATTGGATGGATAAATAGGATGAGAGAGAGAGATAAAATAGATAGGATGATGGATGGATGGCTAGATAGATAGGATTATTAGAGAGAGAGGATGATTAGATAGATAGATAGATAGATAGTAGATAGTAGATAGAGAGGATGATTAGATAAAAAGATAGATAGGACAGAGATAACGTATGATGATGGATAGATGGCTCGATAGGTAGATAGAATGATTTATTGATAGATACATAGATAGATAGATAGACGGACAGACAGACAGATAGGATGAGAGAGAACATAGACAGAATAATGGATAAATGGGCTAGATAGGATGCTTAGATGGATATATAGATAGGATGATTAGATAGATAAATAGGATGAGAAGGAGAGAGATAGGATGATTAGATTAGATAGATTGGATGATGGATGGATGGATGGGTGGCTAGATAGAGAGAGAGAGAGAGATAGGATTGGTAGGTAGGTAGGTGGGTAGGTAGGATTATTAGATAGATGGATAGATAGATAGAATTATTAGGTAGGTGGGTAGGTAGGATGAGAGATAGAGATAGGATGATTTTTTCATGTCAGGAGCAACTTGAGAAACTGCAGGTCAGTTCTGGTGTGAGAGAATTGGCTGTTTGCAAGGACGTTGCCCAAGGGACGCTGCCCAGATGTTTTGATGCTTGTCCATCCTTGTGGGAGGCTTCTCTCATGTCCCCACATTGGGAAGCTGAAGGCAACAGAGGGAGCTCATCTGCGCTCTCCCCGGATTTGAACTTCCGACCAGTCGGTCTTCACTCCATCCGGTACTGTGCCACCGGAGGCTCCGTTAGATAGGATGAGAGAGACAAAATAAAGTGATGGATGGATGGCTAGATAGATACAGTGTTCCCTTGCCAACTTCATGGTTCGCTGTTTTGCGGGTTTTTTTTAAAACGAATTTAAAATACAGTACTATGTACAAGTAGTGAGGGAACACTGGAGGAGAAAGGAAGGGCGAATGGATGGATCTCGGTGTAGGCTCAGCCTCCTTTCCCTCTTTACCTTCCTCCTCCTCCTCCTTGGCGCCACTGTGCATGCGCCATGGAGCCCAGGCTGGGCATGAGCTTGAGGCAGAGGGAAAGCAGTGCCCTGAGAGATTGATTGAGAGGAGGGGTGGGGGGCATTTTCCAGAGGGAGCGTGGACAGAGGACATACCCATATGCGTCCCTACTTCACGGATGGTCCTGTAACCCTTGCATAAGTGAGGGAACACTGTACCTGTGATTCTAAGACACCTGTTTTTGGAGACATTTATATGAGGGAAAGAAATGAAAGAAATGTGGGAAACAAATGTGTGTCTAGGTTAAGGCGCTTGGAAATGTGGAGACTGAGCATACAAGAAAGACAGACTCGCTTTTCCCAGAGGCTTAGGGATAAGGTGAGGAAAAGCAGGTGTGTTTGAAATGATGTTATGGGAGAGATTGAGGCCTTTTAAAGTGGTTCCTGCTGGTGCAATCCTTAGACTCGAAGAAGTACAGCATCCTCTGTTTTCTGTTGGTGGGAGGCGGAGCAGAAACTTCCCTTGATACAATTGGCGTTTAATTGCCCAGTGTGGGATCCCACATACAGTGTCCTCCGAGGCTTCCTTCAGGGGGAGAAGGTCTCTCTTTGTTGACCGATTGGGCCTGGGAGTCTCTCTTGGTTGACTGGTTGGGGACCCACATTTTTCCGGGGCGAGGGGAGGGCAGGGCTTGTGCTGCCTGCCGACTGCTGCCTGCCTGCCTCTTTCCTCTCTCTTTCTATTTCTTCCTTCCCTCCTTTCTTTTTCTTTCCTCTCCTGCAGGCCTCTTTTGCCACCACCACTTCCTCCTCCTCCTCCTCCTTCTCTCCTCCTGTCTCCTTCTGTGTCCAGCCGCCTCAAGTGCCCTTCGCCCCCGAGGACCACCTCCTCGCTGCCGTCGGCTCCTCTCCGGGCCTCACTATGTCCGTCTCTAACTCCTTCCTCCACCAGCACAGCGCCTTCCCTGCGCCCCACGCGGTGAGTCCCCCTCTTTATGCCGTAACTTCCCTCGAGGAGAGGCGGCTAAGAAATAACATCATAATTATTATCATTATTATTACAATTTCTTGGCACTTGTTCCCTCATTTATCGCAGGGGTTCTGTTAGCTAGCAAAAAAAAAGTGTGCCTTTAAACCTCTCCTCGCTGCTGGGTAGATGCGGGGAATGCCGTGGATGTAGCGTACCTGGATTTCAGTAAGGCCTTCGACAAGGTCCCCCATGACCTTCTGGCAAGGAAACTAGTCCAATGTGGGCTAGGCAAAACTACGGTGAGGTGGATCTGTAATTGGTTAAGTGGACGAACACAGAGAGTGCTCACTAATGCTTCCTCTTCATCTTGGAAAGAAGTGACAAGTGGAGTGCCGCAGGGTTCCGTCCTGGGCCCGGTCCTGTTCAACATCTTTATTAATGACTTAGATGAAGGGCTAGAAGGCAGGATCATCAAGTTTGCAGACGACACCAAATTGGGAGGGATAGCCAATAGTCCAGAGGACAGGAGCAGAATTCAAAACGATCTTGACAGATTAGAGAGATGGGCCAAAACTAACAAAATGAAGTTCAACAGTGACAAATGCAAGATACTCCACTTTGGCAGAAAAAATGAAATGCAAAGATACAGAATGGGTGACGCCTGGCTCGAGAGCAGTACGTGTGAAAAAGATCTTGGAGTCCTCGTGGACAACAAGTTAAACATGAGCCAACAATGTGATGTGGCGGCAAAAAAAGCCAATGGGATTTTGGCCTGCATCAATAGGAGCATAGTGTCTAGATCTAGGGAAGTAATGCTACCCCTCTATTCTGCTTTCGTTAGACCACATCTGGAATATTGTGTCCAATTCTGGGCACCAAAATTCAAGAGAGATATTGACAAGCTGGAATGTGTCCAGAGGAGGGTGACTAAAATGATCAAGGGTCTGGAGAACAAGCCCTATGAGGAGCGGCTTAGGGAACTGGGCATGTTTAGCCTGAAGAAGAGAAGGCTGAGAGGAGACATGATAGCCATGTATAAATATGTGAGAGGAAGACACAGGGAGGAGGGAGCAAGCTTGTTTTCTGCTTCCTTGGAGACTAGGACGCGGAACAATGGCTTCAAACTACAAGAGAGGAGATTCCATCTGAACATGAGGAAGAACTTCCTGACTGTGAGAGCCGTTCAGCAGTGGAACTCTCTGCCCCGGAGTGTGGTGGAGGCTCCTTCTTTGGAGGCTTTTAAACAGAGGCTGGATGGCCATTTGTCAGGGGTGATTTGAATGCAATATTCCTGCTTCTTGGCAGGGGGTTGGACTGGATGGCCCATGAGGTCTCTTCCAACTCTTTGATTCTATGATTCCTCACCCTCGGAATGTGATATGCATATATAGCGTCCCTACTTCGCGGGTTTTCACTTCGCGGGTGGTCCTGAAACGCAACACCCGCAATAAGTGAGGGAACACTGTATTCGCTCTCCCTCCCAATTTGATCCCATCTGCAAGCTTGATAAGCCTGTCCTCTAAACCAGGGGTCCCCAAACTATGGCCCGCGGGCCACTTCCGGCCCGCCGAGGGCACTTATCCAGCCCGCAGAGGAGGACCCCCCCCCACATACACACACACAGTTCCCCTCCCTTGGCTGGCTCACGCTATCCATCAGGCCCGATGGGCAGCGTGAGGCAGCCAAGAGCAACTGCTCCGCGTGGCCTACTCGTGCGTAAAGCACCTTGCGATGTGCTTTACGCGTGAGTAGGCCGCGCAGGGCTGCTCCTCCCTTGGCAGGCGCACGCTATTCGTCAGGCCTGATGGGCAATGTGAGCCAGCCAAGGGCAGTTGCTCTGTGTGGCCTACTCGCGCTTAAAGCACCTTGCAAGGTGCTTTACGCGCGAGTAGGCTGCGCGGGGCTGCTCCTCCCTTGGCAGGCTCACGCTATTCGTCAGGCCCGATGGGCAGCGTGAGCCAGCCAAGGGAGGCTGCCCCAGCGCTCCATGCAGTCATGCCGGCCACATGACCTTGGAGGTGTCTACGGACAATGCCGGCTCTTCGACTTAGAAATGCAGATGAGCACCACACCCCAGAGTCAGACACGACTGGACTTCATGTCAGAGGAAAACCTTTAACTAGGAAAATTGTGGAAGATCCAGGGTGGGAGAAAGAACTCTTGTCTGTTAGAGGTAGGTTTGAATGTTTCAATTGGCCACCTTGATGATTACCATTTCATAGCCTGACAGTTTTTAGGGAGAATCCTTTGTTGAGAGGTGATTAGCTGGCCCTGATTGTTTCTTGTCTGGAGTTCCCCTGTGTTTGAGTGTTGTTCTTTATTTACAGTTATAATTTTAGAGGTTTTTTTAATACTGGTAGCCAGATTTTGTTCAGACTAGAAATAGGAAGATTTCCCATTCTCTGCTCCTGGAATTACTGCCTAAAGAGGGCTAGAAAGAACCCCCTCTAAGGGCCCTTCCACACAGCAAAATAAGATAGGTGCAATGTGCATAGGAATTTTTTATTGATTTTTTTTAAAAAAAACTATAGTCCGGCCCTCCAACGGTCTGAGGGACAGTGAACTGGCCCCCAGTTTAAAAAGTTTGAGGACCCCTACTCTAAACCATCCAAGTCATTAATAAAGATGGACATCACTGGGCCCAGAACCGAAGCCTCTTTCCGGCATCCAGATAGTCACTTCTTTCCAGGATGAAGAAGAGGATCCATTGGGGAGAAACACTCTTTTGGGTTCAGTCGCTTGATCAATTCCAGATCCACCTAAGAGTTGCCTACCCCACATTGGACTCATTTGTTTGCAGGAAGGTCATCATGGGTAACTTAGTCACCTTGCCTTAGTCACCTCTAGACTGGATTACTGTAATGCACTCTACATGGGGCTGCCCTTGAAAACGGCTCGGAAATTCCAGATGGTCTAATGGGCGGCAGCCAGGTTGTTAACTGGGGTTCCTTACGGGGAGCGGTCAACCCTCCTGTTCAAGGAACTCCACTGGTTGCCATTCATTTTCCGGACCCAATTCAAGGTGCAGGTTCTTACCTACAAAGCCCTGAACGGTTTGGGACCCGCCTACCTGCGTGACCGCATTTCTGTATACGAACCCACACAATCTCTTCCATCATCTGGAGAGGCCCTGCTCACGATCTCACCTGCATCGCAGGCGCGATGGGTGGGGACGAGAGAGAGGGCCTTTTCGGTGGTGGCCCCTCGACTCTGGAACTCACTCCCTAAGGACATCAGGCAGGCCCCAACTCTGGCAGTCTTCAGGAGGAACTTGAAGACGTGGTTGTTCCAGTGTGCCTTCCGGGAATAATGATCCCTTAGCACTTTGTCCCTCTAAAGCACTTTACATTTTTAGGTCTGCTCGTATGTCTTTCCACAAACGCCACTATCACCTTTTCGTCCATGTTTCAGCACTATTTCCAATTTTAATTTTACATTTGGCCTTCCCACAGTTTTTTGTTGTATGTTGTCTTATTGATAATGTTATATGTTTATTGTTTATGTTTTTATTTTAATTGCTTGTATAGTTGTGATTATTGCTTGTATTGTTGTGTTCGGGCTCGGCCTCATGTAAGCCGCACCGAGTCCCTTGGGGAGATGGTAGCGGGGTACAAATAAAGTGTTATTATTTATTATTAAGCACCTTATTTATTTATTTATTTACTTTGCTTATATACCGCTGTATCTCAAGCCCGAAGGCGACTCACGGCGGTTCACAAACAGTAAAAACAGTAGAAACAGCAGTGGTTCCATACAACATATAACAATTGACTTAACACATTATCCATAAATTACCAATAAGCCATTACAATGCACAATTATTACAAAAAACAACCGTACCCAATCTTCTCATCATCCAAGCGTAGTCCAGGTTCGTCGTCCATTGTTCCATTCCTATGTTCCATTACCAGATTGCACTAAATTACTCAAACGCCTGCACAAACATCCAGGTCTTCACCTTTTTGCGGAATACCATTAGAGATGGTGCTAGTCTAATGTCCGTAGGAAGGGCGTTCCACAGCCGAGGAGCCACCACCTTGGCATCCCTACGGATGTCCCGGTCCTCAAACACTCTCTGCTTCATTTGGAAAAAAGCTGCGCTTACAGAGCTCAGATAGTGTTGCATTTCGGTGTCAGTGTTGACTTTTGTGGAGAGGTGGCTTCCAAGGGAGCAGAAATGATCAACGTTTCCTAATGTCACATCATTAAGCTGTATTTCTGGCATTGCAGAGGGATTGGCTGGTGCCTTTTGCTGGAAGAGCACTTTGGTTTTCTCAATGTTCAATGAGAGGCCAAGCTTCTCGTCTGCTTCTGCAAAGGTGTTTAGAGTGGCTTGTAGTAGGTCTTCTTGCCGATTCAGTTCCGAGCACAATTCAAGGTGCTGGTTTTGACCTACAAAACCCTTTACGGTTCTGGTCCAGCATATCTGTCCGAATGTATCTCCCTCTACGTCCCATCCCGGAATTTGAGATCATCTGGGGAGGCCCTGCTCTCGACCCCACTGCTATCACAAGTGAGGCTGGTGGGGACAATGAGCAAGGCCTTCTCAGTGGTGGCCCCTCACCTGTGGAACTCATTCCTGGGGGAAATCAGGGCATCTACATCCCTCCTTGCCTTCAGAAGGAAGGTAAAGACGTGGCTATGGGACCAGGCCTTTAGAAATCCCGACAGTTAGATATAGAAACCAGATGGATAGGACCGATAATGTGTGGTAGTAGAACCTAAACTGTGAGTCTGTTAAACGCTGACCAGCAATGAGGTTTGTATTGCTTTTATTGTTTTACTGCTTTTACAGGTTTTATGGTTGTTTTGATAATAATTTATTACTGATGTTAATTGTTATCACTGCTATAATTGCTGTCGTTAACTGATGTTGTGTTTTTGTTGTCATGTAATGCGGGCATTGAACTGTGCCTTGCTTGTGTAAGCCGCCCTGAGTGCCCCCCGGGGTGAGAACGGCGGGGTATAAGCGACCGTAATAAATAAATAATAAATAAATTCTTCTGAATGCGCACAGATGATGTTGTCATCAGCATATTGGAGTTCTATAACAGATGTTGTTGTGACCTTGGTTTTGGCTTTCAGTCCACTGGCCAAATGCTGAAATCAAGATCTGTTCCATCCACAGCATCCCCTGCATCCACTAAGCATGTAACTGTATTGAAAAAAGGGATGGCTGCACATTTTGGGTGGCCGAGTGCAATGTCATCTAATGTGCACCCTAATTTGGGCTAGGTCATGTAGCACAAAAACGGTGAGCTGGTCTTTCCAAAGCAGGGCAGTGACGTTCTGGTTCGTTGCCTAGGCCTCGGAGCTTTTCCAGGTGGGAGAGGCGGGATTGTGCAGGAAGACACGCGCAGGCAGGCATTCTTCAGGCATTCTTCGGCGTTTGCTTCACGCC
>NC_090031.1:17402500-17462500 GCF_037176765.1 Anolis sagrei | reverse complement strand
CCAACAAGTCTACTTCTAAGCGGGCAAAATCAGGAACTACAAAGCACAGCTTCAGTACAGTTTCAGAACATCTGCTTATCAGGCTCTGGCTGTAAGCCGGATACTCCCTATTTCTTCCCAGCCAGAGAAACTCGTTATCTAACTTCTGTCAAGGTCTCTTCTCTCTCTACCTCTCTGTCTCTTACAACAACAATTCCAATACACAATTGAACATAACAGAATCCATCTTGAATACATATGAACACCATTCTTAATCATATAGAAACACATTGAAAAAACATACATGCATACCTTCAATAATCCTGACAATCTGTTGGGAGGGATTGGATGGTTTCTTCCCTTATGACAGGAGGGAGGTTGTACTTTCAAATTTTGTTACATACTGATCAAGTTTTTTTATGCTTAGACCATAGTTCTTTCACGTAGAAGGCAAACAAATAAATGCATAACATTAGTATTATATTTATTTAAGTCCCATTTTCCTCTATTAAGCAAGATTCAAAGGTAATCCTTTCTTTCTCTCTATAGGTTTTTTATGTATTTTCCACCAATAATAATAATAATAATAATAATAATAAAAACAACCACAACTTTTATTTATTGTGCACCTCTCCTGATGGCTTAAGGGTACAAGCATGTGAGCATAATATAATATACTAGCTGTCCCCTGCCACGCGTTGCTGTGGCCCAGTCTGGTGATCTGAAAAATAAAGTAATGAGAAAGTGTTGGTTTCTATTATATGTAATTTCTTTATGCTTGTGGGTAAAAAGTATTTCTTGTTGTTTCTTTGTCAGTGCTGATGTGGAGATTGTTCGGTTTGCTTACTCTGGATCATGCAACATATAATTGTCCTTCTTTAGGGGTCCCTTTCAAATCTATGATACTATATCTGTCATATACGTGTATATGTGTGTTTGTGTGTGAATCATATATAGTATTTTCTGTTGGTCATGGAGGTTCTATGTGGGAAGTTTGGCCCAATTCTATCGTTGGTGGGGTTCAGAATGCTCTTTGAATGTAGATTAACTATAAATCCCAGCAACTACAACTCCCAAATGTCAAGGTCTATTTTTTCCAAACTCCATCTGTGTTCACATGCAGTCATATTGACTATCTGTGCCAAGTTTGGTCCAAATCCCTCACTGTTTGAGTCCACAGTTCTCTCTGGATGTAGGTAAACTACAACTCCAAAATTCAAGGTCAGTGCCCACCAAATCCTTCTAGTATTTTCTGTTGGTCAAGGGAGTTCTTTGTGCCAAGTTTGGTTCAATACCAACGTTGGTGGAGTTCAGAATGCTCTTTGAGTGTAGGTGAACTATAAATCCCAGTAACTACAACTCCCAAATGTCAAGGTCCATTTCCCCAAACTCCACCTGTGCTCATATTTGGGTATATGGAATATTCGTGCCGAATTTGGTCCAGACCATCATAGTTTAAGTCCACAGTGCTCTCTGGATGTAGGTGAACTACAACTCCCAAACTCAAGGTCAATGCCCCCTAAATGCTGCTAGTATTTATTGTTGGTCATGGGAGGCCTGTGTGCCACGTTTGGTTCAATTCCATCATTGGTGGAGTTCAGAATGCTCTTTGATTGTAGGTGTACTATAAATCCCAGCAACTACAACTCCCAAATGACAATATCATATTTTTTGAGTGATGGTCACTCCTTGTGTTGTGAAACGTTTTGTTCCCAAATTTGGTGTGATTTTGTTCATTGGTTCTTTTGTTTTTAAGGAACTCATTATGCACTGAGCATTTTTATATATATAGATAGATAAGTAATGAATTACATAGATAGATAGATTGCACTTTGCGCAATGACTGAGGACACGTTCTGGCTCCGTCGAAGCTGATAGAAAGAGGGAACTTTCCCTCTTGGTTCCCCTTGGATAGGCCTAATTCCAGCAAGGCCTTGAGTCTAATGCTGCCTTTATGTGGCCAAAAGTTACATCATAAAAAGGAAGAGGAACAACACCCTTGAATCAGTGGAGTCGAAATTTCCGTTGCTTTCTCCTCCTGCGTACTTGCCATAATATCTTTTGGTACTTTGCTTCTTTTTGATTTGTGCCCATACGGTAGCTCTTTAAGGAGTTTCCCTAGTTGAAAGGCATTGTGGTATAGTTCCAGATTCAGTATCTGTTGAGAACTGTGAACGAACCTGCGGTAAAATCCTCGGTATATATTTTTTGCAACAAAAAAAAAAAAAGGTGTGCGGTGCCTTTAACTCTCTCCTTACTTCTGCCTCACCCTCGGAATGCAGGATAGATATAGATATCTATCTATATAAAGAAAAATGTAATGTTCGTTTGTGGTATTCACAGAACTCAAAAACCACTGGGGGAATTGACACCAAATTTGGACACAATACACCTATCAGGCCAATGAGTGTCCATCAGTCATAAAAACATGGAAAAAAACACAGACCAGGGTGGGACAAAGGACTTTTGTCTGCTGGAGCTAGGTGTGAATGTTTCAACTGACCACCTTGATTACCATACAATGGCCTGACTGTGCCTGGAGCAAACTTTTGTTGAGAGGTGATTAGATGAAGAAGAAGAAGAAGCCATTGAAATACACAAGCATGTGGACAATTTCAACAGAAAGGAGGAAACCACGAAAATGAACAAAATCTGGCTACCAGTATTAAAAAACTCTAAAATTGCAACAGCACAACAACAGAGAGGAAACAAACAAGGACATGTAATCACTTCTCAACAAAAGTTTGCTCTAGGCACAGTCAGGCCATTGTATGCTAATCAAGGTGGTGTGAATGTTTCAACTGACCACCTTGATTAGCATTTAATGAAACATTCACACCTAGCTCCAGCAGACAAAAGTCCTTTGTCCCACCCTGGTCTTTCCACAGATATATAAACCCGTTTTCCTACTTCCAACAGACCTCACTACCTCTGAGGATGCTTGCCATAGATGCAGGCGAAACGTCAGGAGAAAATGCCTCTAGAACATGGCCATATAGCCCGGAAAACGTACAACAACCCAATAATAATAATAATAATAATAGTTACCTGACTCTCCTCATGGTTCAAGGCAAAGGTACAAAATACTTTAAAAATAGAAGGCAATAAAAGTACGTATATTTAAAAACACAGGTTCAAACTCCAATACTCATAAAAGGTAAATTCCAGTTTATGTTTGTGAGCTACTGTTGATCTCCTTTCTTTCTGGTTTCTCTGCTGTGATCTGCTGCTGGTCTAATCTCTTTCTCTTTTTCTCTCTCTTTTTCTTTCCTTCCTTCTTTCCTTCCTTTGTTCCTTCCTTCCGCATCCATCATCCGGGCTACCAGTACAAGTCCGTGTTCAGGTCTTTCTCACAAGACTTTGTGCCTCGCAACCAAGTCTCCATCCCGCCTTTCCTCTCCTCCACTACCTCTGCCGCCGCCATTGCTGCCACTTCCTCCTCTTCCTCCTCCTCCTCGCCTTTGCCCTTTGCCCTCGCCCACCCCCAGCCTGTGATTTCTGACCCGGCCGGACACCCCTCCGCGGACGCCACCGCTGCCGTGTCCAGCCCCGCTTCCTCTTCGCAGGAGAGCGGCTCTAACGGGACGGCTCCGACTTGCCTTCCGTCTGAACCCCCTTTCGCCGCCTCCCTTCAGACGTCTTTGGTGAGGAGGCACTTCTTGCTTGGCTTATTATGCTTCGGGTTCGGGATACAGTCGGGGCAAATCGGGATTCCGTGGGCCTGCGGAGAGTTGCCTTTTTGTGGGTTTCCCGGGAAGTAAAGTGTCAAGGAGGCCCAGGGAAGGACTCGGACCCTCCTTGCAAAATCCAGTCCCCTCTGAGCACCTTCCTCCCTGTTCCATTTCACCGCAGGAGGCTACCTCACCCATCCAAACCTCTTTCCCTTTTAGTCCACCATGTCCCCCACTTCCTGAGTGTTAAGGATACCTAGGAGAATAGCCATGCTTCCAGGGTGCCAGTCTTCAAGAAGGACATGGACAGGATGGAAGTGCCACCAAATTGCCAAAGGTCTGGGCACCATGAGTCCCCTGTGATGAGTGGGTCCTATGAGTCCCCTCTGAGAAGTGGATCCCACAAATCCCTGTGAGGAGTTGATCTCAAGAGTCCCCTGTGGAGAGTGGATCCCATAAGGAGTGATTCCTACAAATCCATCTGACAAGTAGATCCCATGAATCCTAAGAAGTCAATCCTATGAGTCCCCTCTGAGGAGTGGATCCCACGAATCCCTGTGGGGAATGGATCCCATGGGGAGTGATTCCCACAAATCTATCTGAGGAGTAGATCCCATGAGTCCTCTGGAAAGTGGATCTTATGAGTCTCCTCTGAGGAGTGGATCCCACAAATCCCCATGGGGAGTGGATCCCATGAGGAGTGATTCCCACAAATCTATCTGAGGAGTAGATCCCATGAGTCCTCTGGAAAGTGGGTCTTATGAGTCCCCTCTGAGGAGTGGATCCCATTAATCCCTGTGAGGAGTGGATCTAAAGAGTCCCCTGTGGAGAGTGGATCCCATAAGGAGTGATTCCCACAAATCCATCTGACAAGTAGATCCCATGAGTCCTTTCTAAGAAGTGGATCCTATGAGTCCCCTCTGAGGAGTGGATCCCACAAATCCCCGAGGGGAGTAGATCCCATGAGGAGTGATTCCCACAAATCTATCTGAGGAGTAGATCCCATGAGTCCTTTGAGAGGTGGATCTTATGAGTCCCCTCTGAGGAGTGGATCCCATTAATCCCTGTGAGGAGTGTATCTCAAGCATCCCCTTTGGGGAGTGGATCCTATAAGGAGTGATCCCCACAAATCCCTCTGAGGAGTTGATCACATGAGTCCCCATGAGTGGATCCCGTGAGTCCCTTACGAGAGGTGGATCCCATGTGCCTCTCTGGGAGTAGACCCCAAGTCTCTCTGATGAATAGATCCCTTGACTCCTCTGTGAGGAGTGAATCCCACAGGTCCCCTCAGGCGAGTGGATCCCATGAGTCCCCTGCGAGAAATGGGTCCCACAAGGAGTGGATACCATGAGTCCCTCTGTGAGGAATAGATCCTATGACTCCCTCTGAGAAATGGATCCCACGAGCCCCCTATGATAAGGTAGTCCCACGAGTCCCTATTAGGAGTGGATCGCATGAGTCCCCTTTGGGAGTGGATCCCACGAATCCCTCGAAGGAGCGGTCAAGGGAGACAGGGGTGTTCGTCTTGGAGAAGAGAAGGCTGAGAGCCACAAGAGCCACATCTCCACATTGGAAAGGGGGTACCAATGAGGGGGCAATCTGTTTCCCCTTGTGCTGTGATGCAATCCAGCAATGGATTCACACCACAGGTAAAGAGTGAAATACTCTCATCTCAGCGTTGAGAGTAGGATACATAGCTTTCCTGGGAGTCCACGGGACTACCCTTCTCGGGATGGATTTCGGTCAGTGGAACCTTACCCAGCCGAGTCCCCCCCTTCGTCTGCGCTTGGCCCAGAAAGACCGAGCAGGAGGAGGAGTGCTTGGCCAGGGGTCTTGGTCTGTGTGTCCGACCGGACCCCTTTCTCCCCCCCCCCCACACACCCACACAATAGCCACAGTTCCCCATGGCCAGCCCTCACCCCCTGTCCCCCACCCCTTGCTGTCTCCCGCTGCAGAGCGACCAGGTCCCGGCGCCCGGCGAGGAGGCAGGGGAGGGGGAGTACGTCAACCTCTATTCCTCCGGCCAAAGCAACGGGGAACTCCCTCGCTCTGGAGGAGGAGGAGTAAGTAGCGATGGGGGGGGGGGGGTGTTCTTTTGCATATTGGACAGTGGGTGGGGGATCCACATACAGAGGAGAGCTGGACCTCACTTGCTCTGGAGGGGGATGCTCCTCTTGCGCTTTCGGAAAGCCTTTCCCCAGCCTTGCGGTGCTCATTCAGGACTTCTGGTCCCTGCTGCTTTGCACATTGTTGTCATTGTTATTATCATTGTATTACATGTACTACCTTAGGTACCCTGTGGTGCTCGAGTTAGGCCTTTGTAATGCTATTTCTAGATAGATAGATCTGTTTATCGATTAGTCCACTAACCATGTCAACAATCAAAAACGCCTCTTGTCAAGGCGATGAACTTCTCTGACTGATTCTTTTACAACTGTCACTCTCCTCCCTTGGCTTTCATCTTGTAATTAAATCCCATTTTACCAAACTTATAATTTAATCAATCGTGTTTTAATTGGGGATTGAGATGGGTGGGTTAGAAACGCTGGAAAATAAATAATTTTTAGTTAACTACTAGCCGTCCTGTCCCACGTGTTGCTGTGGCCCAGTCTGTGTATATGTGTTTTGTGTGTGTGTATATATATGTGTGTGTATAAATTAGTGTATAGTGTTCCCTCACTGTTCACACGTGAAAAGTGAAAATCCGCAAAGTAGGGATGATAGTTAGATACAGATATAGAGATATAGATATATAGATATATATATTACAATATCATGTCAGCAAATAGTATCTCAAGCGTTTTTGGTGTGTAGTCATCTGCTGCGTAAATATGCCATTTACTGTTAATCGTAAATATATACATTACTGAACAACACGTACTACGTATATGCAGAACGAGTACCGCAAAACAGAAAAATACTGTGATAAATATTTTGCATTAATATTTACTGAAAAACCACGAAATAGCGAGTCCGCGAAAAGCGAACTGCAAAGTAGCGAGAGAACATTGTATATGTGTGTATATGTGGTTTTTCGCATGTGTTGTCATGTATTTTTTGGCTTTTAAAGTTCTTTCTGCTGTGTTTTTCAGTGTTTTTATGAGTGATGGTCACTCGTTGACCTGATAGGTGTATTGTATCCAAATTTGGTGTCAATTCGTCCAGTCGTTTTTTAGTTATGTTAACCTCACAAATGAACATTACATTTTTATTTATATAGATTACAGGAGATTTAGGGTAGTGATTTTTGTTTTTGTCTCTTATTGTTGATAGGGTCAGTGGCCTAATCAATAAACAGACCTATCTGCTGTTTATAAGAAATAGTCATCGTAGGCTTTTGCTTTTTATGAATGCTCCGATTGTTAAATGCATAAAGATGTGGGGGGAACTACAACTCCCAAAATTCAAAGTCATTTCCCTCCAAGCCCTGTGGCATAATGTAAAATAAACCACGTGTAGTTCATGTTTGATCAGCCCGCACACTGCCTTGCCAGAGAAAGAAAATATGCCATGCAGGCGAATAATAAAGAACAAATAGTTCTTTTGTTCAAGTCTGAACAAAAATGTAACGGTAACCAAAAATCCCAGGCTCAGCTGTCTTCCCAGGAATTGCCTGACCAATCAGCTTCATGCATCTTATTTTACAGTCCTTTTATGAGAGATATAAAATGGTCTTTCTTTGGCTATGTGGATAAACTTCTTCAGTAGCTCAGGAAGCGAGAACACACTCTGTCTCTCTCTGCACCTGCATAGCTCAAGCCTGAACAAAAATGTAACAGTAACCAAAACTCCCAGGCTCAGCCTGCTTCCCACCCATTGCCCAACCAATCAACTTCATGCATCTTATATTACAGTCCTTTTATGAGAGATTTAAAATGGTCTTTGTCCATGTGGCTAAACTCCTTCAGCAGCTCATGAAGTGAGTAAAGGTAAAGGTTTTCCCCTAACATTAAGTCCAGTCATGTCCGACTCTGGTGCTCGTCTCCATTTCTAAGCTGAAGAGCTGGCGCTGTCTGTAGGTCATGTGGCCGGCATGATTGCAAGAAGCGCCGTTACCTTCCTGCTAGAGCAGGAAGCACACTCCATTCTCTGTCTCTCTCTGCTTCTCCCTTTGTCTCTCTGCATTTGCTAAACTCAAGCCTGAACAAAAGTATAACAGTAACCAAAAGTCCCAGACTCAGCCTGCTTCTCGGGCATTGCCTGACCAATCAGCTTCATGCATCTTAATTTACAGTCCTTTTATGAGAGATTTAAAATGGTTTTTCTTTGTCCATGTGGATAAACTCCTTCAGCAGCTCATGAAGCGAGTAAAGGTAAAGGTTTTCCCCTGACTTTAAGTCCAATCGTGTCCGACTCTGGGGTTGGTTCTCATCTCCATTTCTAAGCTGAAGAATTGGCGTTGTCCGTAGACACCTCCAAATAAAAATAAGACACATGAGTTGATTGATTGGGCAATGCTCAGAGGCCCAGCTGAGCCTGAGACTTTTGGTTACCGTTACATTTCTGTTCAGGCTTGAGCTATGCAGGTGCAGAGAGACGAAGAAAGAAGCAGAGACAGAGTTTGAAGTGTGCTCTCTTTCTTGTTCAGAGTTTGGAGTGTGCTCTCTTTTTTGTTCAGCTCAAGCCTGAACAAAAATGTAACAGTAACCAAAAGTCCCAGGCTCAGCCTGTTCCCTGGCCATTGCCCAACCAATCAGCCTCATGCATCTTATTTTAAAGTTGACACACACACACTAACGGATTCCTTGCATGCTCCAACAAACCCCACCCGTACTTAAAGGTGTTTATGTCGGGTCTGTGTGCCAAATTCCTTCAAGATCCATTGTTGACAGGAGTCACAATGCTGTCTAGATGTGGGAGCCATCTTGAAAATTGTTTGTAAACACACATACAAACATATTATTATTATAAATTATTATTATTTATTATATGTTACAAATTATTATTATTATTATTATTATTATTATTATTATTATTATTAGCCTCTGGGAGGGCTGGAGAACATTTGGTATCTTTAGCAAGGCATTATTTATTATATGTTATATATTATTATTATTATTATTATTATTATTATTATTATTAGCCTCTGGGAGGGCTGGAGAACATTTGGTATCTTTAGCAAGGCATTATTTATTATATGTCATATATTATTATTATTATTATTATTATTATTATTATTATTATTAGCCTCTGGGAGGGCTGGAGAACATTTGGTATCTTTAGCAAGGCACAGTCTAGCAAAGCCTGCTCTGTCTGTATCTGAACTTATAGTTGGAAACATGAGAGGAGACATGCAGGGTGAACTTGAAGAAGGGCAAATCGGTGTGCGGGCACCACTTCTGCGCATGAGGCCTTGCACCAAAGCAACTCCTCCTTTCTCTCCTCTTAATTTATCGTTCTGAGTACAGTTTGTGAAGATTTCTCCATCTCCCTTGTTTCTCCACTTCCCTTTTCTATATGTATACATCTCCGCACTGAGCCTTCTCTTCCCCTCTTTGGTCTCCCTCACTCTCTCGTTTCCTGCTTCCTTCGGCCACATTGGTTTCGGAGAGGTTTTACTGGGAAGGGGATCCATTGAGAGAAGAAAAGCTGCTCTACAATGCAGCGCCGTCAGTTCCTTTTTAGTTTCCTCCCCTTGGTATTTTTTCTCATTGCACGAAATAAGACACACACATGCTCCTTTTGTTGGGGAATGTGTTGACTTGAGTCTCGTGTTGTAAGACTGTAGGTTTTATATAGCAATATTAAATGATCACTCACAAGCTGGTTTTGCTTGGAAATGAATATATTGCTTGTATATTCAAATCTACAGCTCCGCTCCGTTTTAACAACCCTGAAACCAAAACAAAGGATTTGCTGCCATTGCTTTTGAAACAGGACCGACCTTGAGTCCGTCACCATAATGACTCAGTTCTATGCGAGAGTTTCTCAAAATGTAACTTGGGGTTGCCCTCCCTGCTCCCAGTGTGTTTGAGATCTGCGAGTGCATTCGGGCGCATGCTGAGTTGCCTCCTTAACAAGTTCTGGCTTCCCGTTGACTCCCAGCTCTGTCCCTTTCTTCCAGGAGTCGCCGGTGATCAGAGACAGCCACGCAAAGAACCCAACCTCCTTGAGCAACAGCCTTCCCGGGAAGGAAAGCCAAGAGGAGAGTGACAGGTGAGGCTCCAAAACATTGGCTCTTACCTGGAGACGTTACCAAGGCCTTAGAGCAGCAGTTCGCAAACTGTGCTCCGGGGAGCCCTTTGGGTTCTGCGAGAGGTGCCCAAGGGTTCCATGGGTGCCCCACTTCCTCTGTAATTTCTCTTATTATTGTTATTATTACTATTATTATTATTATTATTGGGTTGCTGTTCGTTTTTTGGACTGTCTGGCCATGTTCTAGAAGCATTCTCTCCTGACTTTTGCCTGCATCTGTGGCGGGCATCCTCAGAGGTTGTGAGGTGTGTTGCAAACAAGGAAAATTGGGTTTATATATCTGCGGATTGCTTGGCAAGCTCTGGTTTCCATTGACACCAAGCTCTGTCCCTTTCTTCCAGGATTTTTATTATTATTATTGACACAAATGGACAGTATTTACAGCAAACAAGATCTATATGCTGGATTTCGTATCACAAAATCACAAGTCGAACACTTCCCAAGTGTCTAGGACTGTGTGATGTATTATTACATCGTTCATCTGGAGAGGCCCTGCTCATGATTCCACCTGCGTCGCAAGCGCGGTTGGTGGGGATGAGGGACAGGGCCTTCTCTGTGGTAGCCCCCCGACTCTGGAACGCCCTCCCCAAGGACATCAGACAGGCCCCTACGTTGGCAGTCTTTAGGAAGAGCTTGAAGACTTGGCTATTCCGGTGTGCCTTTCCAGAATAGGAAACCCCAGCAATATGTCCCAGAAGCATTTTACTAAGAGACCTAAGATTGTCCACACATTGTACTTACCCAAAAATCCTTATATTTCAACTGTCATACTCAGCACTTTTAATCTGTACCCATTTACACTTGGCCCGGCCTTAGTTTTATTGTGCCATGGTGTACTGTTTTTACTGTTTACTGTTATTGCTTTAATGTTTTGATTTGCTTTATGGTTTATGTGTATTGTTGTATTGTTGTTTTATTGAGGCCTTGGCCTTTGTAAGTTGCATCAAGTCCTTCGGGAGATGTTAGCGGGGTACAAATAAAGTTAATAATAATAATAATAATAATTATTATTATTATTATTATTATTAAAAGGCTGGATGGCCATCTGTTGGGGGTGCTTTGATTGTGCCTTTCCTGCATGGCACAAGGGGGTTGGACTGGATGGCTCTTGGGATCTCCCACTGAAATACTGTTAAGTTTATGTTGGTAATATTGCTCTTCGTTTAAAATATTCTATTTTGTTTTATTGCACTGAGTGAATTAGTTCACACAAACACTCTCCGTCCACTGAGAGTATACACAAACAAAACGCATATTCAGTAATCCCTCACTTATCTGTTCAAGGACCACCCGCGATAAGTGAAAATCTGCAAAATTCCCTTTTGCGGTGGTCTCCTTGCCACCTCTGCTGCTCCATGCCACGGTGGTCCCTTCCTCGCCAGGCCGGGTACCCAGGCCTGGTGCCCAGCCTGGGGAGGAAGTAGAGCAGCGGAGGCAAGGGGGAAGCCGCCCCCTCTGAGGCCCTCTGCGGCCATGGCCCCCTCCTCGCCACCTCCGCTGCTTTGTGCCATGGAGGGTCCCTTCCTCACCAGGCCTGGTGCCCAGCCTGGGGAGGAAGGAGAGCGGAGCAGCGGAGGCGAGGGGGAAGCCGCCCCCTCTGAGGCCCTCTTCGGCAACGGCCCCCTCCTCGCCACCTCCGCTGCTTCGTGCCATGAAGGGTCCCTTCCTCGCCAGGCCCGGTGCCCAGCCTGGGCAGGAAGGAGAGCGGAGCAGCGGAGGCGAGGGGGAAGCCGCCCCCTCTGAGGCCCTCTGCGGCAACGGCCCCCTCCTCACCACCTCCGCTGCTTTGTGCCATGGAGTGTCCCTTCCTCGCCAGACTGGGTACCCAGGCCTAGTGCCCAGCCTGGGGAGGAAGGAGCGCGGAGCAGTGGAGGGGCGAGCGCGAAACCGCCTCCAAGACCCTTTTCAGCAGCAGCCGCCTCCTCTTCGCCACCTCCGCTGCTCCCCGCCTTGGAGGGTCCCTTCCTCGCCAGGCTGGGCGCCCAAGGCAACCCAGCCTGGCGAGGAAAGGAACAGGGAGCAGCTATACAGTGTTCCCTTGTTCTCCCTGCAATATAGTGAGTCCGCAATAAGCGGACTGCGAAGTAGCAAGGAAACACTGTACACAGACTGGGCCACAGCAACATGTGCCAGGGGACGGCTAGTATAATATATAAGCATTTCTTGGGACTCCACAATTAACTTCTGCTTCAAAAAGGGATCCATAGCTGAAAAAGTTTGAGAACGTCTGGCTTAGAGTTACGTTCCCAGCAAAGCTCATGTGAAAACATCTCAAGGGAAAAGTGGTGGAAGGGGTTCAAGAAGCCCTGGGTTGGATCAAAGTGAACCTCTCCTGGCCATGGATGGTTCCTGCCGTAAACTTTGGCAGCTAGAGGGCTTCTTTTCTGAATGTCACTTCCTCTTATGCTTCTTCCCACAGGCAACAGAAGGCGCCCGATGAGGCTCTGGCCCCTTCCCGGCTGGATGAGGAAGAGGAAGTGGACGAGCTCTCGCTGACCGATCACAACGAGATCATGGCCCGGCTGACCCTCAAGCAAGAGGTCAGTGAGGTGTCGTGTGTTTTTGTGTTGTTTCCAGGCAGGACGTCATTTCTAGGGAAATTCCTTGGCCACGGTGGTCCACGCTCTTGTTACATTTAGGATAGACTACTGCAACGCACTCTACATAGGGTTGCCTTTGAAGACTGTTTGGAAGCTTCAAATAGTTCAACGAGAGGCAGCTGGTTTAATAACTGAGGTGACATACTCGTATGTCAGCTCCACTGGCAGCCTGTTTGCTACCGGGCACAATTCCAAGTGCTGACTTTGGCCTATAAAGCCCTAAAAGTCCCTGGTCCAGTTTACCTATCTCACTTTACGAACCACCACAAAGACTAAGATCTTCTGGGGAGGCCCTGCTCTCGGTACCATCACAGTGGTATCTTCTTTGGAAGCTTTTAAACAAAGGCTCCTTCTTTGGAAGCTTTTAAACAGAGGCTGGATGGTCATCTGTCAGGGGTGATTTGAATGCAATATTCCTGCTTCTTGGCAGGGGGTAGGACTGGATGGCCCATGAGGTCTTTTCCAACTCTTTGATTCTATGATTCTACAGGCGTGTTTGGCGGGGATGAGAGACGGGGCCTTCTCAGTGATTGCCCCCCGATTATGGAACTCCCTTCCTAGCAATATTAGATCAGCCCCCTCCTGCCTGTCCTTCAGAAGGAGGGTGAAGACCTGGTTGTGGGACCAAGCCTTTGGCCCGCCTACTGTGTTTGTTTTTTTCTTTGTATTTTACACTGTTTTATTTTATTCTTATGTTTCACTTATTGTATTGCGATGTTATTTTTGCTGTGCGTACCTTGAGATCTTCTGGGGAGGCACTGCTCTCTCTCCCCCGCCGTCACATGCACGGTTGATGGGGACGAGGGAGAGAGCCTTCTCGGTGGTGGCCCCCCGGCTCTGGAACTCCTACCCTAGGGAGATCAGATAGGCTCCTACCTTGTCCTCCTTTCATAGTCAACTAAAAACCTGGATGTTTATTTATTATTTATTTGCTTCACTTTTATACCGCATATTTCAGCCCTTGACAGGCGACTCAATGCGGTTTACAGTGCAATTAAAAACACGGCAATACAACAACCGGGACGACAACGTCGCTCCACAACAATTAACATAGACAGACAAATCGACAAACAACATATATAGCGCCTCCGTTAAAGTCAGATCCATTCTCATAGTCATTGTGCCGTTCCTATGTTCAGTTATCGTCTTCCTTAGTTAGTTGCATTGCTTAGCCGAACGCTTGTTCGTAAAGCCAGGTCTTGACCATTCTCCGAAACGCCAGCAACGAAGGTGCCTGTCTGATGTCAGCTGGCAAGGTATTCCATAGCCGAGGGGCCACCACTGAGAAGGCCCTGTCTCTCGTCCCCGCCAAGCGTACCTGTGACGCAGGCGGGATCGAGAGCAGGGCCTCCCCAGATGATCTTAATGTTCTAGTCGGTTCGTAGGCGGAAATGCGTTCGGAGAGGTAAGCGGGGCCAGAACCGTTTAGGGCTTTATAGGCTAAGGCCAGCACCTTGAATTGAGCCCGGTAGCAGATTGGCAGCCAGTGGAGCTGGCTCAACAGAGGAGTGGTGTGCTCCCTGAGTGCCGCTCCAGTTAGCAACCTGGCTGCCGAGCGCTGGACCATCTGAAGCTTCCGGGCTGTCTTCAAGGGCAACCCCACGTAGAGCGCGTTGCAGTAATCAATCCGGGATGTGACCAGAGCGTGGACCACCGTGGCCAAGTCCGACTTCCCAAGGTACGGGCGCAGCTGGCGCACAAGTTTGAGTTGTGCAAATGCTCCCCTGGACACCGCCGAAACCTGGGGTTCCAAGCTTAGCGAGGAGTCCAGGATCACACCCAAGCTGCGAACCTGCGTCTTCAGGGGGAGTGTAACCCCGTCCAACACAGGCTGCGCTTTTGACTAGCTCACCAGTAACTTTCTTGTCCCTACTTGAAGTTCCACACTTTACACCAGCCCGCACTTTAGACTGGCATATGTTCTACCTCAACATGTGTTATGACAGTACTTCCTGCCCAGATTACTGTATTGTTGCACTTTCCTGCGCTCCTGTAAAAATGTATTGCACTCATTGAATCTGTACCTCAGCTATGTTTCTTTCAGCCATATTGTTTTTATATTGTTTTCAATTGTGTTGTTATTTGTTTTATCTGATGTTCTAATTGGTTAAAGTGTTTTACATGTGTGTTTTAATTATAATCTTGGGCCTGTCCCTTGTAAGCCGCCCTGAATCCCCTAGGGGAAATGGTTGGCAGGGTATAAAAATAAAATTATTATTATTATTATTATTATTATTATTATTATTATTATTATTTTACTGTAATTGTATTACTGGACTTGGCCTCATGTAAGCCGGCCCCGGGTCTCCTTTGGGTAGATGGTGGCGGGGTATAAATAAAGATTATTATTATTATTATTATTATTATTATTATTATTATTATTATTTGGGGCAGTGCAATGAGGCAAAATGGTGTCCTGAGATGGGTTTTAATCAACTTTTAATGTGGATATACCGTATATACTCGAGTATAAGCCGACCTGAATATAAGCCGAGGCACCTAATTTTACCACAAAAAACGGGAAATGGATTGACTCGAATATAAGCCGAGGGTGGGAAATGCAGAATTTACGGGTCAATCTCAAAATAAAAATAGATACCAATAAAATTATATTAATTGAGGCATCAGTTGGTTAAATGTTTTTGAGTATTTACATAAAACTGTAATTCAACATAAGACTGCCCAACTCTTATTCAGCCATTATTCTAACCTTCTTCAATGTAAATATGCTTACGTATCCTTCCAATAATAATAAATAGTAAAATAATAATAATAGTAATAATAATAATAGAGTAAAATAATAAATGTAATAATAACAATAATAGAGTAAAAAAATAAATGTAACAATAGCAATAAAAATAGAGTAAAATAATAAATGTAATAACAACAATAATAAAGTAAAACAACAACAACAACAAAATAAAATAATAAATAACCTTGACTCGAGTATAAGCTGGGGGAGACTTTTTCGCCTAAAAAAAGGACTGAAAAAGAGGCTTATACTCAAGTACATACAGTAAGTGATTTTAATGTTTGTTCCAGGACCTCCCACAATAAGTGAAAAACCGCGATGTAGGGACGCTATATTTATTTCAATATTTATACTTTTTTTAGTAGTTATACACTATTTTAAGTCTTTATAAACTTAAAATAAAGTGAAGGAAAGGCCTTCTAAGGCTGGAGGGAGGGAAGGAAGACTGAGACCTTTTTCCTCGGCTTCATTTTCAGGGTGACGACGGACCCGACGTGCGCGGAGGGTCGGGGGACATCCTCCTGGTTCATGCCACCGAGACCGACAGGAAAGGTACACCAGGAAAGTGGGTGAAGCCCCTTCCGTGCTGGTCACTCTGGATTAAGGGATTAGGGGAAAACGCAGCTCGGCTTCCCTCAAACAAGAAATCAGCGGGATATGCGCGGGGCGACATTTGTGGCTGCAGTTAAATCCCCCGCTGTTGTTCTTGAGCCGCACCATGACCTCTTGGATAACACTATGTAATACTACGGTTTTTGTCCCTGGCTTATCAATGTCATTTCCTATTGTTATTGTTGATTATTTACAGCTTTTATATTCCGCCCTTGTCACCCCGTAAGGGACTCAGGGCGGATTACAGTGTACACATATATGGCATGGAGGGAGAGAGGGACATCCTGCTATAGTGGATTTGGCTCCTCCCTCCCTTGTGGTTGCCTGCTTCCAGGTGAGTAAATGCATGGCAATGACCGCTCCGTTTGGGTGTTGTCTCCTTCCTCCTCTTCCTTAGACCTGGTGCTGTATTGTGAAGCCTTCCTGACGACGTACCGGACCTTCATCAGCCCTGAAGAACTCATCAAAAAGCTGCAGTACAGATATCCTTTTTGGCCAGCAAGGCTCCTGAAAATGGGCCCCAAATCGCCCCAAATCTCCCCAAAAATGGCGTAGACTACATGCCGTGGCTTTCAGGAGAGGACTGTTTTGGTTTGGTTTTGGCCACACGATCCCCAATTTCTTTAACTCTGTGTTCAACGTATGAGAAGTTCTGCCACTGTCCAGACACCTTCAAGAAGCGGGTCAGCAAGAACACCTTCTTCGTCCTGGTCCGAGTGGTGGACGAACTCTGGTGAGTGGGCACACTTGCTCGGTTTAGCTTAGAGCCATAGAATTGTTATTATTGTTTTGTGGAAGGCTTTGATGGCCAGAATCACTGGGTTGTTGTAGGTTTTTTCAGGCTATATGGTCATGTTCTAGAGGCATTCTCTCCTGACGTTCACCTGCATTTATGGCAAGCATCCTCAGAGGTTGTGGGGTCATTTTTATTGTTGTTGTTGTTGTTGTTGTTATTATTATTATTATTATGAACCCCAAGGGCCATCGAGGCCACCCTCTTCTGCCAGATAGGAAACAATCAAAGCCCTCTCATCAGATGGCCAAACCTCCTTCCCTCCCTCCTTCTTCCCCTCCCTTCTTGCTTGCTTACTATCTTGTCCTTCCTTTCATCATGTCTGTCTTCCTCCTTCCTTCCTTCTTTCTGTCTTTCTCCCTCCCCCTTCCTCCCTCCATTCCTCCCTCTCTCTCTCTCTTCTTCCCTTTCTTTTTCTTTTCTCCTTCCTTCCCTTTCTTTCTTTCTTTCTTTTTTTCTTTCTGTCCTCCCTCCCACCTTCCCTCCCTCACTTCCTTCCTTCTTGTCCCCTCCCTCCCTTCTTCTCTTTCTTTCTTTCTTTCTTTCTTTCTTTTGTTCTTTCTTTTCTTTTTGTCCTCCCTCCTTCCCTCCCTCCCTCCCTCCTTCCCTCCCTTCCTTCCTTCCTTCCTTCCCTCCCTCCCTCCCTCCCTTCCTCCCTCCCTCCCTCCTTCCCTCTTGTCTCCCTCCCTTTATTCTTTTCCTCCCTCCCTTTCTCCCTCCTTCCCTCCCTCCCTCTTTCTTTCTTTCTTTCTTTCTGTCCTCCCTCCTTCCCTCTCTCACTTCCTTCCTTCTTGTCCTCCACCTACCTTCCTTCCTTCCCTCCCTCCCTCCCTCCTCCCTCCCTCCCTTTCTACTTCCTTCCTTCCTTCCCTCCCTCCCTCCCTCTTGTTTCCATCACTTTATTCTTTTCTTCCCTTCCTTCTTTATTTCCTCCCTTCCTTCCCTCTTTCTTTCTTTCTTTCTTTTCTTTTTGTTCTTCCTCCTTCCCTCCCTCACTTCCTTCTTGTCCCCCACCTACCTACCTACCTTCCTTCCTTCCCTCCCTCCTGCCTCCCTCCCTTTCTTTTTTCTTTCTGCCTTCCTCCTTCCCTCCCTCCCCTCCTTCTTTCTTTCTTTTCTTTCTTTTTGCCCTCCTCCTCCTTTTCTTCCCTCCGCCTCCCCCCTTCCTTCTCGCCTCCCTTTCTGCTACCCTTCCCTCTTTCACTTCCTTCACTCTCTCCCTCTTTCTTTCTTTCTGTCCTCCTCCCTCGCTTCCTCCCTTTCTCTTTTCCTTCCTCAGCCTGGTGGAGCTGACGGAGGAGATCCTGCGCCTGCTGATGGAGCTGGTCTTCCGCCTGGTCTGCAGTGGGGAGCTGAGCCTGGCCCGCGTCCTGCGCAAGAACATCCTGGACAAAGCCGACCAGAAGAAGATCCTGCGACACACCAACTCCGCACGGCCCCTCGCCTCCCGATGGGTGGCCGCCAGGTAAGTACATAGGGGGGAGTTAAAGAGATAGGGAATTCTATATGGACGGACATACAGAAACATATATATTTCCTTTCCATCATCCATTCCCTTCTTTTCCCTTTCTCTTCCTTCCTTTTTCTTTCTTTCCTTCCCCTTTTTCCAGGCCGGGGACCCTCCATGACTTCCACAGCCACGAAATCGCAGAGCAGCTGACCCTCCTGGATGCTGAGCTGTTCTATAAGATCGAGGTGCGTCTGGTGGCCACTTTCAGCCAGAGGTTTGGGGGGCTACTTTGAGGACCCCCTTGCGCCCCCCCCCCCCTTGTGAGGCATGCTACTTTTTGGGGGCCGAAGCAGCTTCCCGATGCCCTTGTGCCTTCTTTCCCTTTCAGATCCCCGAGGTCCTTCTTTGGGCGAAAGAGCAGAATGAGGAAAAGAGCCCCAACTTGACCCAGTTCACTGAGCACTTTAATAACATGTCCTACTGGTAAGAGGACCTCCAGGCACCAAGTGCCAATTCATGCCATTTTGGAGTAGCAACCAGATCGAAACAAAAGAATACAAAAGAATAACATTACAATCCATTTGGGGGGGAGAATAAGCAAGCAAATATCACAATCAGGGTAAAGGCATGTAAGGTGATGATTTTTCAAAATTATCTATGTATATAATAAAAGTCAGTGTTTGTATGTGGAGGGAGGACGGGAGGGAGGTGTATGTGGCAGCGTTCTGATTGGTTGCTACTGTGGTACAATTTGCATATGATCTCTGATTGGCCAGCCTCAAAACTCCAAGATTCTGAGGTGACAGAGAGGAGAGGAAAAGGCCTGAGGCTGTGTCAGAAAATTACCAATACAGACCAAACTTGGCACACATTGCCCACAAGTCCCACTCTAAATCCTACTGCAGTTTGGAGGAGGATGGACCATGGATGATGGGACTTGCAATACCATTATTATTATTAACTTTATTTATACCCCGCAAAATCTCCCGAAGGACTCGATGCGGCTTTCTGAGACCGCTGTGACCCTCATCCAATGACCGATCAAGACCAAACTTGGCACACAGAGCCCCCATGACCCACTCTACATCCTGGAGCTGTTTGGAGGACAGACCATGGATGATGGGACTTACAGTACCTTCACTCACTTTCTGAGACCACAGTAACACTCATTCAATTACCAATACAGACCAAACTTGGCACACAGAGCCCTCATGACCCACTCTACATCCTGGTGCGTTTTGGAGCCCTCATGACCCACTCTACATCCTGGTGCGTTTTGGAGGAGGATGGACCATGGATGATGGGACTTGCAGTACCTTCACTCACTTTCTGAGACCACAGCAACAATCACCCAATTACTAATACAGACCAAACTTGGCACACACAGCCCACAAGACCCACTCTACATCCTGATGCTGTTTGGAGGACAGACCATGGATGATGGGACTTACAGTACCTTCACTTTCTGAGACCACAGCAACATTCACCTAATTACCAATAAAGACCAAACTTGGCACATAGAGCCCTCATGACCCACTCTACATCCTACTGCAGTTCGGAGGAGGACGGACCATGGATGATGGGACTTGCAGTACCATCACTCACTTTCTGAGACCGCTGTGACCTTCATCCAATGACTGATCAAGACCAGACTTGACACACAGAGCCCCCATGACCCACTTTCCATCCTGATGCAGTTTGGAGGAGGATGGACCACAGAGGATGGGACTCACAGTACCTTCACTAACTTTCTGAGACCACTGCGAGCCATATAAATAACTGATATAGACCAACCTTGATACACAATTCCTTTCTCAAATAACCCGGGCATATTACTAACCAAACTAGTAATATAATAAAACTTATATAGTATTATAATACAGTTGTAATATGCTATAGTATATTAGGGCTCTCATAGAAGCCCCGACAATAATAATGCTCTGTGATTGTTCAGAATGCTCTGTGATTGTAGGTGAACTATAAATCCCAGCAATTACAACTCCCAAATGTCAAGATTCTATTTTCCCCAAACTCCCATCTGTGTTCACATTTGGGGATATTGAGTATTCGTGTAGAGTTTGATCCAGATCCATCATTGTTTGAGTCCACAGTGCTCTCTGGATGTAGGTGAACTACAACTCCCAAACTCAAGGTCAATGCCCACCACACCCTTCTAGTGTTTTCTGTTGGTCATGGGAGTTCTGTGTGCCACGTTTGGTTCAATTCTATCATTGGTGGAGTTCAGAATGTTTTTTGATTGTAAGTAAACTATAAATCCCAGCAACTACAAATGACAAAATCATTTTTTTGAGTGATGATCACTCCTTGGGTTAGTAGGTGTCTTGTGGCCAAATTTGACAGCAATTCGTCCAGTGGTTTTTGAATCGTGTTAATCCCATCGTGGTCACTATGAATCACACATATGGTATTTCCTGCGCCTGCGCAGACAGTTCGGAATTTTCTAGAAAACTTATTAGACACTTTTAGGAGGTAGCCATGCCCACTCTCCCCATAGAGTATATAGCCAGTGGGAGGGGCTATATTATATATCTATATTGTATAGATATAATATAATATAATGTAATATAATATAACTAGCATTCCCCTGTCACGTGTTGCTGTGGCCCACATGGGGGTTCTGTGTGGGAGGTTTGGCCCAATTCTATTGTTGGTGGGGTTCAGAGTGCTCTGTGATTGTAGGTAAACTATAAATCCCAGCAATTACAACTCCCAAATGTCAAGATTGTATTTCCCCAAACTCCACCAGTTTTCACATTTGGGCATATTGAGTATTCGTGTAGAGTTTGGTCCAGATCCATCCTGGTTTGAGTCCACAGTGCTCTCTGGATGTAGGTGAACTACAACTCCAAAACCAAAGGACACTGCCCACCAAACTCTTCTAGTATTTTCTGTTGGCCATGGGAGAATTGTGTGCCAAGTTTGGCTAAATTCCATCGTTGGTGAGGTTGAAAATGCTCTTTGATTGTAGGTGAACTATAAATCCCACCAATTATAACTCCCAAATGACAAAAGCAATTTTTTTGAGTGAAGGACATACATTGGGTTGTTAGGTGTCTTGTGTGCAAATTTGGTGTCAATTCGTCCAGTGGTTTTTGAGTTCTGTTAACCCCACAAACGGACATTACATTTTTATTTATATAGATAGAACTGTCATATAATAATAATAATAATAATCATCATTATTATTATTATTATTATTATTATTATTATTATATCCCAGCTTATCTCCCCAAGGGGACCCAGGTCAGTTTCCAACCAAAAATGGCAAACATTGAATAAAAGAATAATAAAAGAAATTGGACAATTCAATTAAATCTTGGGTAGTCTTCGTGAACAAGAATAGAATCTCCCACCTTGATGGGTAAGAATGGAGGAATCGATCGATGTGTGGGAACATTGCTTGCGTTTAAAGGAAAAGGAGAGATAAACAAAGAAATAAAGAAAAGGAGGATCTGCTGATATCAACAATTGAGTGCTGGAAACTATATATATATATCTATATATAAGGAATGCTCCCAATAGGAATAATGCCATAACAAAAATGAACATATACATACACATATATACATATATATATATATATATAGAGAGAGAGAGAGAGAGAGAGATACACACGTGTGTGTGTGTGTGTGTGTGTGTGTGTGTGTGTATATATATATATATATATATATATATATATATATATATATATGGGAAATGGTGTTTCCTACCAACCTCTGCAGGGTGCGCTCCATCATTATGCAGCAGGAGAAAGCGCAGGACCGCGAGAGGCTTCTCCTCAAGTTCATCAAGATCATGAAGGTGAGGGCCTCTTTCTATCATTGTCATTATTATTATTATTATTACTATTATTATTATTAAGCAGAGGCTGAATGATCATCTGTTGGAATGGTGCATTTCCCTTATGGCAGAAGGAGGTGGGACTGGATGGCCCTTGGAGGTCTCTTCCTACTCTAGGATTCTATTATTGTTATTGTTGTTATTATTATTGAGCAGAGGCTGAATGGCCATCTGTCAGGTGGGCTTTGATTGTGTCCCCCTATATGGCAGAAGGGGGTTGGACTTGATGGACCTTTTTAGGGGTCTCTTCCAACTCTAGGATCCTATGATTATTATTATTAAACAGAGGTTGAACGGCCATCTGTCAGGAGTGATTTGATTGTGCTTTTCCCTTATGGCAGAAGGGGGTTGGATCTTGGAGGTCTCTTCCAACTTTTTGATTGTGTTGTTGTTGTTGTTGTTAATATTAAGCAGAGGTTGAATGGCCAGCTGTCAGGAGTGTCAGAGTTGTCAGAGTTGGACTAGATGGCTCTTGGAGGTCTCATCCAACGCTAGGATTCTATTATTATTATTATTATTATTATTATTATTATTATTATTAAGTGGAGGCTGAATGGCAATCTGTCAGGTGAGCTTTGATTGTGTCCTCCTTTATCGCAGAAGGGGGTTGGACTGGATGGCCTTTGGGGGTCTCTTCCAACTCTATGATCCTATTATTATTATTATTATTATTATTATTATTAAGCAGAGGCTGAATGGCCATCTGTCAGGACTGCTTGATTGCTTTTCCCTTATGGTAGAAGGAGGTTGGACTGGATGGCCCTTGGAGGTCTCTCCCTACTCTAGGATTCTGTTATTGCTATTGCTATTATTATTATTATTATTATTATTATTATTATTATTATTTGAAACACAACAAGATGAGTCCACAGCAGACACTCTGCTGGCTGTTGTATTGGATCATACGTCGGACACGTCATTATTATTATTATTATTATTATTATTATTTATTAAGCAGAGACCGAATGGCCATCTGTCAAGAGTGCTTTCATTGCGCTTCTCCCTTATGTATTATTAAGCAGAAGCTTTTGTTATTATGTGTCAGGAGCGACTTGAGAAACTGCAAGTTGCTTCTGTTGTGAGAGAATTGGCCATCTGCAAAGACGTTGCCCAGGGGACGTTGCCCGGATGTTTTGATGTTTGACCCTCCTTGTGGAAAGCTTTTCTCATGTCCCTGCCTGGCGAGCTAGAGCTGACAGAGGGAGCTCATCCGCACTCTCCCCGGATTCAAACCTATGACCTGTTGGGCTTCAGTCCAGCTCTCCATGCAGCAGAAGAGTTTAACCCAGTGGTCCTCAAACTACGGCCCGGAGGCCGCATACGGCCCTCCAAAGTTATTTACCCGGCCCTCACTCAGAGTCAACCTAAGTCTGAAACGACTTGAAAGCACACAACAACAACAACAACAACAACAACACCGGGGGCTCCTAAGCAGAGGCTGAATGGCCATCTGTCAGGAGGGCTTTGATGGTGCTTTTCCTGCATGAAGGCAGAAAAAGGGGGTTGGACTGGATGGCCCTTGGAAGTCTCTTCCTACTCTAGGATTCTGTTGTTGTTAAGCAATAACAGCGCTTTTCCCGGCAGCACTTACGGAAGCTCAACAACTTCAACTCCTACCTGGCCATCCTCTCGGCCCTGGACTCGGCCCCCATCCGCCGCCTGGAGTGGCAGAAGCAGACCTCGGAGGTGAGGATCCGGGATCGGGATTCCGGGAGGAGCTTTTGGTGGCCTCTCCCACATGCCCAGCCCCACCCGGGCACACGCGGCATTCCTCGCTGGGTTTGAAAGCATTCTTCTCTTGCAGGGCCTGGCCGAATATTGCACGCTGATCGACAGTTCCTCCTCCTTCCGGGCCTACAGAGCCGCCCTCTCTGAAGTGGAGCCCCCCTGCATCCCTTACCTGTGAGTACCTTCCCACTATTCTTCACTATAGGAATGCCATTACTAAGTTTGCAGATGATACCGACCGTCTGCGCAGGGTTCCACACTTTGCACTTTAACAACACAACCGTTCAATGCTTAGGCTTCCCTCCAAAATGGAACTGTAGAGGAGAGTCTACTGAACAAGCCAGTACCTGCTGCATACCAGTACTGCCATCTGTTGAGGAGTTACAGAGGTGGAGGCATTACTTTTCATTCAACCCTCATTTCTAACATGCACCCTAATATTGGCAAGGCAATTTAGCCCCAGAAGGGGAGCAATCGACTCGAGTAAATAAGAGTGTTTCTGGTGTGTGATTGCGCCGTCACGAGGGTCCTCCTTGGTTGTCTCTTTGCAGAGGCCTTATCCTGCAAGACCTGACCTTCGTCCACCTGGGGAACCCGGACCACATCGAGGGCAAAGTCAACTTCTCCAAGCGCTGGCAGCAGTTCAACATCCTGGACAGCATGCGGTGCTTCCAGCAAGTGTAAGTCTTGGGATATCCACATGGGATCAGAAGAGCATAGAGTCTGAACCCGAACATTTTGCAGCAAGCATTAGGATTGAGCGAGGCCTTTAAGGCATTGAGTCTCATTCTGTCTTTCTCCTGAAGTCTTATCTTCATCTACTTGGAAGCAAGCATAGAAGTCAATGCTTACTCCTCAGTAGCAATAGCAATAATAATATTATAATAATCTACAATAATCTAATCAGATATTATTATAACAATATATTATATAAAATGGTAAGATCATAAGATAATATAAGAAAATAATAATAATAATAATAATAATAATAATAATAATATAATAAGATAATGGTATAAGATAATGGTACAATACAGTAATAATAAAATATTATAAGAAAATATAATAATATACAATATAATACAATATAATAAGAAAATGCTATAATATAATGGCATAATACAGTAATAATAAAATATTAGAAGAAAATAATAATATACAATATAATACGATAATGGTATAATAAAAAAGGTATAATACAGTAATAAGAAAATATCAGAAAATATAATAATAATATGCAATATAATACAATATAATAAGAAATTGCTATAATATAATGGCATAATACAGTAATAATAAAATATTGGAAGAAAATAATAATATACTATATAGTACAGTAATGGTATAATAAAATGGTATAATACAGTAATAATAAAATATTAGAAGGAAATGTAATAATATGCAGTATAATACAAAATGGTAGACTATAATGATATACTACAGTAATAATAAAATATTAGAAGAAAATAATAATATATAATATAATACAATAATGGTATACTAAAATGGTATAATACAGTAATAATAAAATATTTGAAGAAAATAAAACTACACAATATAATACAATATAATATGGTAATTGTATAATATAATGGCATAATACAGTAATAATAAAATATTAGAAGAAAATAATACTACACAATATAATACAGTAATTGTATAATATAATAATATAATACAGTAATAATACAATATTAGAAGGAAATATAATAATATGCAATATAATACAATAATGATATAACAATGGTATAATACAGTAATAATAAAATATTAGAAGAAAATAATATAATAATAATAATAATAATAATAATAATAATATACAATATAATACCATATAATAAGAAATAATATAATGGTACAATACAGTAATAATAAAAATATAATCTAGCAATATAATCAAATAAAATGATCTAATAACAACAATAATAATTATTTATTACCCACCTCTCCTTGCAGACGGAGGCAGCGGGGGTGGGGTAAAAACAGGGTTTAAAAAACCACATCACTATTACAATACATATAACACCACACCGGTCAAGCTGTCCCTGGCATTTATTTCCTCTCCATCTCTCTTGTGGCGGCAGGCATTACGATATCCGGCGCAACGACGACATCATCTCGTTTTTCAACGATTTCAGCGACCATTTGGCTGAGGAGGCTTTGTGGGAACTCTCGCTCAAGATCAAGCCCCGGAACATCACCCGGCGGAAGACAGACCGCGAAGAGAAGACCTAGGGTTTGGGGAGAAGTGGGGGGTCGCCTTGGGGGAGTGGGGCTGAAGGACGGGTGGACCTCCCCACGGACAGATGGACAGCAGTTCTGAGGGTCGTTGGGCCTGCGACCCTCCCAAGGTTTGCGAGGACGGACCGTTGGCACACGGTGCCACTTCTTCCCATCAGGCTGTGCGAGAGGGCGGCCATGTCGGCCTTCCGCTCTCCTCCTGCTGCTGCTATTTGGTGGGAATCGTGACCGGATCGGAGCCAACCTGCCTCAACTTTGCCAAAATTTTTTGAGTTTTCCATACGAAAGAGAGATGGTTTGCTTCCGTTTCCGCACAGAGTGATGCCAAGCTCCTATTGCGCCCTTTTTCGGGTGCCAAGGACACTCCACCTCGAGTAACTTCTTATAAGAAAGAGAAGGAACTCCACTTCAAGTTACTTCTTCTAACAATGAGAAGGAACTCCTCCTCGAGTTACATCTTATAAGAAATAGAAGGAACTCCAATTTATAATAAAGAGAAGGAAATCCCTCTTGAGTAACTTCTTCTAAGACAGAGAAGGAACACTTCAAGTTACTTCTAAGAAAGAGAAAGAACTACTTCTCGAGTAACTTCTTAGACGAAAGAGAAGGAACTCCACTTCAAATTACTACTTCTAAGAAAGAGAAGGAACTCGATCTTGAGTTCCTTCTCAGAAGAACTCAAACCTCAAGTTTCTTCTTGTAAAGAAGAGAAGGAACTCCGCCTCGAGTTACTTCTATGAAAGAGAAAGAACTCCAGTTTGAGTTACGTCTTATGAGAAAAAGAAGGAACTTCATGCGAGGAGGAAGGAGTTACATTCTGCCCTGCAGAGTCTGTGTTTACAAGAGTCGTCCCGTTTCCGCATCTCCAGCAAAGACGATAGGAACCCCTTTCTGGGAATCCCGCGGACTCCAGGACCCAGCATCCCCCCTCCCCGGCGTGTGTTTTAGTCATGGTACTAGCAGTAAATATGTAGAGAGAGAGAGAGAGAAAACCCACCTGTACATAGGAATCCCTCGGTGCCGCCGGTCCCTTTTTCTTTCTTTTTGATGCATGTCTGAATGGGTTTTTGAATGAGGAACGCACCAAGATGCAAAGCAAAATCTGTATAGGAAACGAGGGAGAAAGATGTCACGTTGGGACGAGGGAGGCTTGCGGTTTGCATTGAAAGTCCTTATTGTGAATGAAGGGGAAGGAAGAGGATTCCGGTGTCTCCTTACGAGCCGGAAGAGGTTGCCATCTCTGTGTATGACGTCTCCGTTGCAGGACTCTTGAAGATCATCTCCATGCAATACGTGGATGATATTCTCCTGTTAGTCCTAAGCCAGAATAAGTGTTGCCATCTCTGCGTATGAGGCCTCCATTGCCAGACTCTGGAAAATCATCTCCATGCAATACGTGGACGATATTCTGTTAGTGCTAAGCCAGAAGAAGTGTTGTGATCTCTATGTATGATGCCTCCATGCTGGACTTTTGAAGATCATCTCCATGCAGTATGTGGACGATATTCTCCTCTTAGTCCTGAGCTGGAAGAGGTTGCTAAACTCCATTGCTAAACTCCAGAAGATCATCTCCATGCAATACGTGGACGATATTCCCGTTAGTCCCGAGCCAGAAGAGGTTGCCATCTCTGCATATGAGGCCTCCGTTGCCAGACTCTGGAAGATCATCTCCATGCAATACGTGGACGATATTCCCCTGTTAGTCCTGAGCCAGAAGAGGTTGCCATCTCTGCATATGAGGCCTCCGTTGCCAGACTCTAGAAGATCATCTCCATGCAACACGTGGACGATATTCCCCTGTTAGTCCCGAGCCAGAAGAAGTGTTGCTATCTCTCCGTATGAGGCCTCCGTTGCCAGACTCTGGAAGATCATCTCCATTCAATATGTGGACGATATTTCCCTGTTAGTCCCGAACCAGAAGAGGTTGCCATCTCTGCATATGAGGCCTCCATTGCCACACTCTGGAAGATCATCTCCATGCAATACGTGGACGATATTCCCGTTAGTCCCGAGCCGGAAGAGGTTGCCATCTCTGCATATGAGGCCTCCGTTGCCAGACTCTGGAAGATCATCTCCATGCAATACGTCGACGATATTCTGTTAGTCCTAAGCCAGAAGAAGTGTTGTGATCTCCATGTATGATGCCTCCATGCTGGACTTTTGAAGATCATCTCCATGCAGTATGTGGACGATATTCTCCTCTTAGTCCTGAGCCGGAAGAGGTTGCTAAACTCCGTTGCTAAATTCCAGAAGATCATCTCCGTGCAATACGTGGACGATATTCCCCTGTTAGACCTGAGCCGGAAGAGGTTGCCATGTCTGCATATGAGGCCTCCATTGCCAGACTCTGGAAGATCATCTCCATGCAACACGTGGACGATATTCCCCTGTTAGTCCCGAGCCGGAAGAAGTGTTGCTATCTCTCCATACGAGGCCTCCATTGCTGGACTCTGGAAGATCATCTCCATGCAACATGTGGATGATATTCTCCTATTCAGTCACTTCCTGGCGTGATGGGAGCTGTAGTCCGACACCGCAAAGGGATCACAGGCCCCTTGACGTTGACTTTCAGACTCTGCCAAACCTGTGTCCCTTTTCTGCCCGAATCCTCTGCTATTTATTGTGTAAGTAAATGGGGAGTTGGGAATCAGAGAAGATTGAGTTTTGCAGTGGGATCAGCATTCCTATAACCCAGGCATGGGCCAACTTCGGCCCTCCAGGTGTTTTGGACTTCAACTCCCACAATTTGCTGTGAGGAATTGTGGGAGTTGAGGTCCAAAACAACCGGAGGGCTGAAGTTGGCCCATGCCTGCCATCTATAACCCTTGCTATCCGGAAGCCTCCCTCGGCCTGACGCTCATGGGTTTTGTGATCCTAAAAGCAACACCAACAGGAAACAAGAACAGATCCATTTGATCCATCAAATCCCGTGACTTCTTTTTCCCCCATAGGGAAGCAAGGCTGCAAAGCCTCTGTTTTGTGTCCCTCTTGTTTCCGGTGCATGCCTTGGTTGCCAAGATTAAAGCGACAATCGAACCCAATTGCTGTTGTGTGTTCATGGCACTGTTTTGCCCGGTTCCTTATAGAACGCCTCCTTTTCCCCCAGGAACTGGGTCATAAGCATTGTGCTTTGAAAAGTTTTGTGAGAAAGAAAGCCCTCAGCCGCACAAAGGATGATGCCATTGGCCTCTTAGCCACATATACAATTATAATATATTGTGTTATATATATTAAAGGTCCTCAGCCGCACAATGGATGATGCCGTTGGCCTCTTAGTCACATATACAATCTATAATATACTAGCTGTACCCGCCACGCGTTATTGTGGAAGGAAGGAAGGAAAGAGACAAGGAAGGATGAAACCAAACAGCAAAGGAAGCGAGAAAAGAAACAGGTAGAGAAGGAAGAAAGAAGAAGAGAAAGAAAAAGAGGAAAAGAAGGAAAGAGGGAGGGAAGGAAGGAGAGAGAGAAAGAAGGAGGAGAAAGAGGGAGGGAAGGTTTGCCACAGCAACGCGTGGCGGGTACAGCTAGTATGTATGTATGTATGTGTGTGTGTGTGTGTGTGTATATATATATATATATATACACACACACACACACAGAGTTTATGACCTACAATATATATATAAAATTTATAATATATATAATATAGCATAACTTACAATATAATATATATCATACTATATAATTTACTATGTATTGCAGTATATATATACTGCAATATATAAAATTTACAATATATACAATATATAAATATGTAATACTATGTGATATACATAATTTACAAAACATAAATAATATATATTTTATACTATATATAATTTATAATATATATAATCTATATAGTATAAATAACAAGTTACAATATAATACAAATATCTCATTATTTACAATATATAAATAATACAGGTCCTTTTGCATTATATATAAATATATTTTACAATATAATACATATATATATATAGAGAGAGAGTATATTGGTGTAGATAAATATTTATTACTAACCGTCCCCAGCCACGCGTTGCTGTGGCCCACATGGGGGTTCATGTGTGGGAGGTTTGACCCAATTCTATCATTGGTGGTGTTCAGAATGCTCTGTGATTGTAGGTGAACTATAAATCCCAGCAACTACAACTCCCAAATGACAAGATTCTATTTTCCCCAAACTCCACCAGTGTTCACATTTGGGCATATTGAGTATTCTTGTAGAGTTTGGTCCAGATCCATCATTGTTTGAGTCCACAGTGATCTCTGGATGCAGATGAACTACAACTCCCAAACTCAAGGTCAATGCCCACCAAACCCTTCTAGTATTTACTGTTGGTCGTGGGAGTCCTGTGTGCCAAGATTGGTTCAATTCCATCGTTGGTGGGGTTCAGAATGCTCTTTGCAGGTGAACTATAAATCCCAAATGACAAAATCAATTTTTTTGAGTGAAGGACATACATTGGGTTGTTAGATGTCTTGTGTCCAAATTTGGTGTCAAGTCATCCAGTGGTTTTTGAGTTCTGTCAATCCCACAAACGAACATTACATTTTTATTTATATAGATTATGGAGGCACTTTCTTGATATTCAGCAACAGCAAGACATTTCCCATTACGCCCCGCCCCCCTTGGGGCATTTTTTTGCGCAGGCGCGTCCTCGGCTTCAAGAGCGTAGGGGAAAAAGGACTGCATTTCCCGTGAGGCCCCTCTGCCCGTTTTGCGTTCCTAAGCACGGCTTTCCCTGCGCGGGGCCTGCCGGGATCAGTAGTTCCTCCCTCCCTGCTGATGGCCAGCCATGTTGCTCGGGCGCGGAGGGACTCGGTGTCCCGTCGTGCCCCGCGGCCGGCATTGTATTGCCGGCGATGGCTTTGCCCGCGCGTGGCCTGCTGGGACCAGTAGTTCCGCCTTGCTGATAGCCAGCCATGTTGCACGGGCGCGGAGGGACTCAGTGTCCCGTCGTGCCCCGCGGCCGGCATTGTATTGCCGGCGACGGGTTTGCCCGCGCGTGTCCTGCTGGGAGCGGTAGTTCTTTTGCGGTGAGGTGGCTTGCAATGCCTTGGCCCAGGCATGGCGGCGGCGGCGGGGCCTTCGGGGCTGGCTGGCGCCTCGGAAGCGGAGAGGCCGCGGCCCAGGCCGTTCCTCATCGGTGTCAGTGGAGGGACCGCCAGCGGGAAGGTGAGCACGAGCCAGGCGGGGGCCCAAGGGAGGCCCGAGCTTCGCCGTCGCCATTTTGGGCAAAAAAGGCTCCCTCAGGGCTGGCAGGCCTCGAAGCCCGACTAGGCCGCAACACCCTTTGGAAGGGAATAGAGAAGGGAATATATATCATACTGTTTATATTACATCAGGAAGGGGCAAACATTGGTTTTGGGCTCCAATTCCCACCATTCCTAACAGGCTGAGGCCCTTCCTTCCCCCCTCAGCCACTTAAGCGTCGTATCTCTCTCTCTCTCTATGTATTGGGACCTGAAGGCAGGCCTCTCTTAGGTCTTCCCCTCTATCTTCTAGTATTTATTTGTCGTGTCAGGACAACCAGTCAAATTATATTACATTTCTAACAGAACAAAGCAAACAAACAGACAAAATACAAAACTTGTGAGTTTGGTAGTTGATTAAATGTCCTTTGACCAGTATCTGGCCACTTGGAGTGCCTCTGGTGTTGCTGCAAGAAGGTCCTCCATTGTGCATGTGGCAGGGCTCAGGTTGCATTGCAGCAGGTGGTCAGTAGTTTGCTCTTCTCCACACTCACATGTTGTGGATTCCACTTTGTGGCCCCATTTCTCAAGGTTGGCTCTGCGTCTCGTGGTGCCAGAGCGCAGTCTGTTCAGCACCTTCCAAGTCGCCCAGTCTTCTGTGTGTCTCTCATCTGGTATCAGCCATTGATTGAGGTTCTGGGTTTGAGCCTGCCACTTTTGGACTCTCACTTGCTGAGGTGTTCCAGCAAATGTCTCTGTAGATCTTAGAAAACTATTTCTAGATTTAAGTCATTGACGTGCTGGCTAATACCCAAACAAGGGATGTGCTGGAGATGTCTCTGCCTTCGTTCTTTCACTATTGGCTGCTACTTCCCGGCGGATGTCAGGTGGTGCGATACCGGCTAAGCAGTGTAATTTCTCCAGTGGTGTAGGGCGCAGACACCCTGTGATAATGCGGCAAGTCTACTCTTGGAGGACCATCATAGAACCATAGAATCAAAGAGTTGGAAGAGACCTCATGGGCCATCCAGTCCAACCCCATTTTGCCAAGAAGCAGGAATATTGCATTCAAATCACCCCTGACAGATGGCCATCCAGCCTCTGTTTAAAAGCTTCCAAAGAAGGAGCCTCCACCACACTCTGGGGCAGAGAGTTCCACTGCTGAACGGCTCTCGCAGTCAGGAAGTTCTGACTCTCATTTCTTGTAGTTTGAAGCCATTGTTCCATTGCGTCCTAGTCTCCAGGGCAGCAGAAAACAAGCTTGCTCCCTCCTCCCTATGACTTCTTCTCACATATTTATGCATGGCTATCATATCTCCTCTCAGTCTTCTCTTCTTCAGGCTAAACATGCCCAGCTCCTTAAGCCACTCCTCATAGGGCTTGTTCTCCAGACTCTTGATCATTTTAGTCGCCCTCCTCTGGACACATTCCAGCTTGTCAATATCTCTCTTGAATTGTGGTGCCCAGAATTGGACACAATATTCCAGGTGTGATCTAACCAAGGCAGAATAGAGGGGTAGCATTACTTCCTTAGATCTAGACACTATGCTCCTATTGATGCAGGCCAAAATCCCATAGGCTTTTTTTGCCGCCACATCACATTGTTGGCTCATGTTTAACTTGTCCACGAGGACCCCAAGATTTTTCTCACGTGTACCGCTCTCAAGCCAGGCATTGTTCCCCATTCTGTATCTTCGCATTTCATTTTTCCTGCCAAAGTGGAGTATCTTGCATTTGTCACTGTTGAACTTCATTTTGTTAGTTTTGGTCCATCTCTCTAGTCTGTCAAGATCGTTTTGAATCCTGCTCCTGTCCTCTGGAGTATTGGCTCTCTTTCCCAATTTGGTGTCGTCTGCAAACTTGATGATCATGCCTTCTAACCCTTCATCTAAGTCATTAATAAAGATGTTGAACAGGACCAGGCCCACGACGGAACCCTGCTTGTGGCACTCCGCTCGTCACTTCTTTCCAGGATGAAGAGGAAGCATTGTGGAGAATCACCCTCTGGGTTCGTCCATTTAACCAATTACAGATCCACCTCACCGTAGTTTTGCCTAGCCCACATTGGACTAGTTTCCTTGCCAGAAGGTCGTGGGGGACCTTGTCGAAGGCCTTACTGAAATCCAGGTACGCTACATCCACGGCATTCCCCGCATGTACCCAGCTTGTAACTCTATCGAAAAAAGAGATCAGATTAGTCTGGCATGACTTGTTTCTGATAAATCCATGTGGCCTATTAGCGATGACCTCATTTGTTTCTAAGTGTTTGCAGACCACTTCCTTAATAATATTTTCCAGAATCTCGCCTGGTATCGACGTGAGGCTGACCGAACAGTAGTTGTTTGGGTCATCCTTTTTTCCCTTCTTGAAGATTGGGACCACATTGGCCCTCCTCCAGTCTGCTGGAACTTCTCCCGTTCTCCAGGAACTCTCAAAGATGGTTGCCAATGGTTCCGAAATTACTTCCGCTAGTTCCTTCAATACTCTTGGGTGTAGTCAATACAGAGGAATCATATTCCTGTCATGTAATCCTGTTTCTTCTTTGTGTCTTTTGCAGTCAACAGTGTGCGAGAAGATCATGGAGCTGCTGGGCCAGAACGAGGTGGACCACCGGCAGCGGAAGGTGGTCATCCTCAGCCAGGACCGCTTCTACAAGGCCCTCTCCACTGAGCAGAAGTCCAAGGCCCTCAAGGGACAGTACAACTTCGATCACCCAGGTATCCCCCCCCCCCAAATTTATATGTTTGTATGTATTTTCTAAGACAGTTCCCCCATTCAAGAGACCTGTGAACTCCATCGAAATTAAGTTAATCACGCTTGCCGTTAGTTCTCAGCTACTTGGGAGGAAGCACAGAAGTCAAGGCTTACTCCTCAGTAGGTGATAGTAATAGTAATAGAAATCATAACAATGTAATATCATAATCTCAGCTACTTGGGTGTGATCTTAGAAGTCAAGGCTTACTCCTCTGTAGGTGATAATAATAGTAATCTCAATAATAATATATATAATATTATAATAATAAAATACAATAATAATATAACAATCTGTATAAATAAAAATGTAATTCTCGTTTGTGGGATTAACAGAACTCAAAAACCACTGGACGAATTGACACCAAATTTGGGCAAAAGATACCTAACAACCCAATGTATGTCCTTCACTCAAAAACATTGATTTTACCATTTGGGAGTTGTAGTTGCTGGGATTTATAGTTCACCTACAATCAAAGAGCATTCCGAACCCCACCAACGATGGAATTGAACCAAACTTGGCACACAGTTCTCCCATGACCAACAGAAAATGCTGGAAGGGTTTGGTGGGCAGTGTTCTTTGGTTTTGGAGTTGTAGTTTACCTACATCCAGAGATCACTGTGGACTCAAACAATGATGGATCTGGACCAAACTCTACACGAATACTCAATATGCCCAAATGTGAACACTGGTGGAGTTTGGGGAAAATAGAATCTTGACATTTGGGAGTTGTAGTTGCTGGGATTTATAGTTCACCTACAATCACAGAGCATTCTGAATCCCACCAACAATAGAATTGGGTCAAACCTCCCACACAGAACCCCCATGTGGGCCACAGCAACGCATGGCAGGAGGGCAGGGGACGGCTAGTATAATAATAATATATGATAATAGGATAATATGGGCCCCCTGGTGGCACAATGGGTTAAAGCCACTGAGCTGCTGAACTTGCTGACCGAAAGGTCGGTGGTTCGAATCCAAGGAGTGGGGTGAGTTTCCATTGTTAGGCACAGCTTCTGCCAACCTAGCAGTTCAAAAACATGCAAATGTGAGTTGATCAATAGGTACTGCTTCTGCGGGAAGGTAACAGTATTCCATGCAGTCATGCTGGCCACATGACCTTGGAGGTGCCTACGGACAACGCCGGCTCTTCGGACTCGACTTAATGTCAAGGGAAAACTTTTACCTTTACATTGTCATATAATACCCGTTTTCTGCAGATGCATTTGACAACGAGTTGATGCAGACAACCCTGAAGAACATTGTGGACGGCCAGACTGTGGAGGTCCCGACCTACGACTTTGTGACCCATTCCAGGTTCGTGTCCCTTTCCTAATGTGTGACTTTTGGCCATGCTGGTTGGAGAGGAAAGGAACGTTGGGTCTCGGTACCTTCGAAACGGCACAACGGCTTATTTACGAAGCCTGAGTATTATTATTGTTGTTATTCTCATCTTTATTTATATCCCATCTTTCTCCCCATGGGAACTCAAAGCGGCTAACATTTATCCACACTAGACATTTTAAAAGGAGCAATACAAAACTTTAAAAACGATAAAATAGTAACTGTGTGGTAAAAAACACAATTAAAATACAGTAAATATACCAAAATGGCCTTTAAAACTTATGAATATTAAAATTCTAGCTGCTAAACAAGGTTCTTGGGGCAATTTAGGCTCTTGAAGAGTTGGAAAGGACCCCAAGAGACATCTGTGTGTATTTATATACATTATTATTATTATTATTATTATTATTATTATTATCCTGCTTTTACTCTCTAAGGAAGAGACAGAAAGCAGCTCACATGGCAGAGGAAAAAGCTGAGTATAAATACATATAATAAGTGATATTATTTTTTATGATTTATATAAATTTAATACTGATAAATAAGATTATTATTATTTATATCCTACTTTTTCTCACTATGAAAGAGACATCAGTGCAATTTGCTGGCCACCTTGCTTTTTATCATCCAAGGCTTCAGACACAGTTGTTTCTGCTTCAGTAGCAGCTCTTAACTTTATTTATATTTCATTCATTGCAATAACATGGTCAGATACAAGGGAGAAGAGCCAAGAGAAAGAACAATGGCGTCTGCGATATTTATATGCCACTGTTATTAATTCAGTGTCCATCCTCCTAGTCTATTGCAACATCTTCCTTGTCTGTTCCAAGCATGCTTCATAATGCTCCACAAATTAACTCTTTCACAGCTAGCAGCATGGACATTTTAAACTTGTACAATCTATATATTGACATTACACTGATAAGAGAGCAGTTCACAAGGTATTTATTTATTTATTTATTTACTGCGCTTATATACCGCAATTCTCAGCCCAAAGGCGACTCATTGCGGTGTACAACATAGAAAAACAGGTGCAAAATACAAAACATAGTGTAAAATAATCCACAATTCAACATTATCAGAAAACATCTCATCAAAGACATCAACATTGCTACAAGGCCATTCCGAGTCGTCTCAACATCAAACCCCCAATCTGATATCATTTCCGTTGTTCCGTTCCTATGGTCAAATTACCAGTTATTGCACTTCTTGATCAAATGCCTTCTTAAATAGCCAGGTCTTTAACTTCCTGCGGAATATCAACAGGGAGGGGGCTAGCCTGATGTCCATGGGAAGAGTGTTCCATAGCCGAGGAGCCACCACCGAGAAGGCCCTATCCCTCGTTCCTGCCAGCCGCGCCCGTGACGCAGGCGGGATCGAGAGCAGGGCCTCCCCGGAAGATCTCAAAGTCCTCGTGGGCTCATAGGCCGAGAGGCGGTCAGTTAGGTATCTTGAGAAAAAGGTAGAGAAAAAGCTGGGTATAAATACTTAATATAATAATAATTGCTATTATTATTAGCTATATATAAACATAATAATAAACACCATCTCCTTGGTTCACCGAGGAGCTGGCTGTGATGAAACGCACGAGAAGGGGGCTAGAGTGCAAATGGAGGAAATCTCGAGACGTATCTGACCAAGCACGGGCTAAAGCCTCTCTTAGGGCTATACCGTGGGTATACGGGTAGCCAGGGAGTCTTTCACAGTCGTACAGCGTCTGCATGTAATAGATCTTCGGAGCTGTTTCGGGTTGTCGGGGAGCTCCTTCACCCGCCTGTGGTGGAGGAGACCTTCAATGACTCAACAACTCGGTGTTGCGAGTTTGCACACCATTTTGCAGGCAAAGTTGCTCAGATACGCCTTGAGTTGGACTCCGATTTCATCACAGTGCCAGGGGAGGTGACTGAGGCATCTGCTTGTCGAATTTTGTGGGATTCTTTCAGGCTTGTTCTTCCTGAGACCGTGGAGGAGGTCCTTGGTGCTGTGAGGACAACCACGTCAGCTTTAGACCCTTGCCCGTTTTGGCTAATTAAATCGGCCAGGGATGGGTTGGCTGATTGGTTTGTGTTGATCATTAATGCATCGCTAGAGCAGGGGGGTTTTCCATCTCGACTAAAACAGGCTGTGGTCTGACCCCTCCTGAAAAAGGCTTCCCTTGACTCCACGGTGCTGAACAACTACAGACCAATCTCCAACCTCCCTTTCTTGGGCAAGGTGCTGGAGCGGGTAGTCGCCTCCCAGCTCCAGGGCTTTCTGGATGACATCAACTACCTAGATCAGTCACAGTCTGGTTTCAGGCCTGGCCACGGCACCGAGATGGCTTTGGTCGCCTTGGTGGATGACCTCCGCAGGGAACTGGACAGTGTGACCCTGTTGGTTCTCTTGGACATCTCAGCAGCTTTCGATACCATCGATCATGGTATCCTTCTGGGTCGCCTCTCTGGGATGGGTCTCGGGGGCACGGTTATGTCCTGGCTCTGGTCCTTCCTGGAGGGTTGATCCCAGATGGTGAAGCTGGGAGACGCCTGCTTGGACCCCTGGCCTTTGACCTGTGGGGTCCTCACAAGGCTCTATTCTGTCTCCCATGCTTTTTAACATCTACATGAACCCGCTGGGAGAGGTCATCCGGAGTTTTGGAGTTGGGTGCCATTTCTACGCAGATGACACACAACTCTACTACTCATTTCCACCTAATTCCAAGGAAGCCCCTCAAGTGCTGGACGAGTGTCTGGTCGCTGTGGCTGTCTGGATGAGGATGAACAAGATGAAGATTAATCCCGACAAGACAGAGGTCCTCCTGGTCGATCGTAAGCCGGGTCGGGGTGTAGGGTGGCAACCTGTGCTGGATGGGGTTACACTCCCCCTGAAGTCACAGGTCCGCAGTTTGGGTGTCCTCTTGGATTCATCACTTACGCTTGAAGCTCAGGCGTCGGTGGTGGCCGGGAGGGCTTTTGCACAATTAAGACTTGTGCGCCAACTGCGACCGTACCCCGTGAAGGCGGATCTGGCCAGGGTGGTCCATGCCTTAGTCATCTCCAGATTGGACTACTGTAATGCGCTCTATGTGGGGCTGCCCTTGAAAATGGCCCGGAAATTCCAACTGGTTCAACGGGCAGCGGCCAGGTTGTTAACTGGTGCTCCTTACAGGGAGAGGTCAACCCTCCTGTTTAAGGAGCTCCATTGGCTGCCGTTCATTTTCTGGTCCCAATTCAAGGTGCAGGTGCTTACCTACAAAGCCCTAAACGGTTTGGGACCCGCCTACCTGCGTGACCACATCTCTGTATGCGAACCCACACAATCTCTTTGATCATCCAGAGAGACCCTGCTCACGATCCCACCTGCGTCGCAAGCGCGATTGGTGGGGACGAGGGACAGGGCCTTCTCTGTGGTGGCCCCCCGACTCTGGAACTCTCTCCCCAAGGACATCAGACAAGCCCCAACGTTGGCAGTCTTTAGGAAGAGCTTGAAGACGTGGTTGTTCCAGTGTGCCTTCCCAGAATAGGAAACTCCCAGAATAGGAAACTCCAAGCATCATGTCCCAAATGCACTTTACTAGAGATTTAAGATTGTCTGCACACCACACCTATCTCCAAAAACCTATCTATTTCACCTGATTATGTCCAGTATTTTTAAAATTTTTAACCATTACATTTGGCCCGGCCTTAGTTTTTAAATGCGTTGTGGTGTTATTGTCTAATGTTTATTGCTATTGTTTTAATGTTTATTGCTTTGTTTTATGAGTTTATTTATTGTTGTATTTGTTATACTGTTGTTTTACTCAGGTATTGGGTCTCGGCCTCTTGTAAGCCGCACCGACTCCTTCGGGAGATGTTAGCTGGGTATAAATAAAGGTTTATTATTATTATTATTATTATTATTATTATTATTTATATCCCACTTTTTCCTCTCTATGAAAGAGACTCAGAGTGGCTCACATGGCAGAGAAAGAGTAGGGTATAAATTCAAATAATACTTGTATGTATATATAATTTACTAAAAAAAAATTATTGTTTATATCCTGCTTTTTCTCAGGGCGGCTCACAACGAAACCCAATGCAATTCAAACCTAAAAATATACAAACATTAAAATGGAATTGAACATGAATAGTATTTAAAAATAAGCAATTAGAATCAATTAAATGTGACAACATATTAAATGTGAAACATCCTGAATGCATGGTAACATACATAAACCATGCCAAAGAGAGGATCCTAACATTCTCTGCTCTGGAATAGGACAGAAGTTCTTGCTAATGCAGGTTGATGGGAGTTATAGTCTACCAGTACCTTGGATGGAGGGCTTCTGGGGACGACTGGGTTCTACTGAGCCACTTCCTACTTGGCTTCCTTCCCCACAGGCTTCCAGAGACGACGGTGGTTTACCCTGCGGACGTGGTCCTCTTTGAGGGCATCTTGGTCTTCTACAACCAGGAGATCCGGGACATGTTCCACCTCCGCCTCTTTGTCGACACCGATTCAGATGTCCGGCTCTCCCGCAGGGGTAAGGCCTGCATTTGGCTACATTGTCCTCAGAAATTGGGATATCTTTTTGGCCACTTCATTGGAGGAGCTCTGAACACACCCTTTTCTGGGTCATCGGGGAATATTATTATTTTTGTTGTTCTTGTTACATATCTGTTTCCCACCTCTTTTTGCTGAAAAAATGGAGCAGTTGTCCAATTCTAGTGTCTTCTATTTTTTTAAGGATCTCTGAACACATTTACTGCATTCCTGGACATAATAATAATAATAATAATAATAATAATAATAATAATAATAATAATAATTGTTGCCCGCCTCTCTTTGCTCAAAATTGGGGCAGTTGGTTCAATTCCTTTGTTTGCTGTGTGCCATAGAAAAGAACAGGAAAGGGTTAAGGGAGAGGCAGTGGGTGGGGCCATGCAAATTCCACACCAATTGAGAGTGTAAGGAACACTGGGGTGCCTATGGTGGAGGAAACACATAAAGTCTAGGATGAAATGAAATGAAAGCCTTCCCTTGGGTGGTGGGCAATGTTATATTGGTGGACGACACTGGCCGGGCTCTTGGACATGTTCACGGCGCTCCCTATAACCTGTAATGTCAATGGAGGGAAGGCCATTGATGTCTCCTGAGTAGTGGGAGCTATAGCTGTTTGTGGACGTGGGAGCTGTCTCATTTGGGTTGGACCCCTTCTTTGGCTCATCCTTGCTGTTTCTACTCTTGCCGTAAGACCAACCCAGCCTTTGCATTCCTCCCCTTGCAGTTCTCCGGGACATGAAGCGGGGACGGGACCTGGAGCAGATCCTGACGCAGTATACCACCTTCGTCAAGCCGGCCTTTGAGGAGTTCTGCTTGCCGGTAATGGGAGCCCTGTCTTCTTTTCCAATTGAAAGCGGGGGAAGTTGTTGGAAGGGAAGAGGGAAGTCCCTACTTGTATATGTGAAGCTTCATCTCAGGAAGTTTCCAAACACGATGTTTTTATGGCCATGATCACAACCCAGAGTATTGTGATTGCGTCTGGATAAAATACCACATTGATGTGAGTCTGATGCGCCATCAAATCTAATGCGAACCTCCGTTTGCAAAACCAAAAAAAGTATTTTCTGACAAATGTAATGCGCAAAAAGTGTTAGGACACCAAAGCTTCCATCAGTAGAATGAATCCACTGTAATTGCCTTGGCTCAATGCTATGGAGTCATGCAGGCTATAGTTTGACATTTACTGTGTATACTCGAGTATAAGCCTAGATATTCAGCCCTTTTTTAGGTTGAAAAAGTCCCCCTCGACTTATACTCAAGTCAAGGTTATTTATTACTTTCCTCAAAATTTCATTATAAATGGCAGTTCCTAATTGGTTCTGTCATAAAAATAGCCAATAATGAAATAATAATCAAATTTTCACCACCAGAACTTTAGTTTTATAAGTACTTTAGAACTATGCATTGCCCAGGCCTAATTAGTATTATAATATTATATGTATATACAACATTATTATATTATTATATAATATAATATAATAAATATAATATAATATAATATATAAAAAGGTAAAGGTAGTCCCCTGACATTAAGTCCAGTCACGTCTGACTCTGGGGTGTGGTGCTCATCTCCATTTTTAAGCCAGCGTTGTCCGTAGACACCTCCAAGGTCATGTGGCCGGCATGACTGCATGGAGCGCCGTTACCTTCCCGCCGAAGCGGTACCTATTGATCTACTCACATTTGCATGTTTTCGAACTGCTAGGTTGGCAGAAGCTAGGGCTGACAGCGGAAGCTCACACCGCTCCCCGGAATCGAACCTGCGACCTTTCGATCAACAAGCTCAGCAGTGCTTTAACCCACTGCGCCTTTATTTTTGAGCCTTATCTTGATGCCTCACCAGACTACAAATCCCAGAGTCACATAGCATTGAGTCAATGCAATTAAATAAGAAGTAACGTCCCTCAAAGAGGAGCTTCTGAAGCAACTTCCCCTTTGGCTTTGGCTCAGCACTAAGATGATCACCATATTATCTAATGTGCATTCTAATTTTGGCCAGTTTATTTGACCAAAAAAAAATGAAAATTAGGTTGAAGTAAATAGGGTGGTGTGTGTGTGTGTGTGTGTGTCAGGAGTGACTTGACAGACTGCAAGTTGCTTCTGATGTGAGAGAATTGGCTGTCTGCAAGGACGTTGCCCAGGGAACGTTGACCGGATGTTTTGATGTTTGACCATCCTTCTCTCATGTCTCCGCATGGGAAGCTGGAGCCGACAGGGAGCTCATCCGCACTCTCGGACCTCCAACCTGTCGGTCTTCAGTCCTGCCAGCACAAGGGTTTAACCCATTGCGCCACTGGGGGCTCTGGGCATATAATAATCCTGTTGGGGTTTATTTCTAGGACGTTTACTTTATTGTTGCTGCTCCTGCTCTTAAGAGATGATGGTGGCTTCCTAGTGAGACTCCGCCTTGTGTTTCTTACCTACAGACCAAGAAATACGCAGATGTGATTATTCCTCGGGGAGTGGACAACATGGGTAAGAAAGAGGCCTGCCATGTTGAGCTTCCTTGGTTGCTGGGGGTACATGATAGAACCAGGCTTTCCCTGATTTCTCTTGGGGGAAAGAGCCAGGATAAGGGCCCATTTGTGCCCCATGGGTCTCATAGAACGAAACATACCCACTTTGTGGCTTAACCATATATATATGGTTTTGTGTATACTTTATTTTCGGGCTTTTTAAATCTCTTCTACTGTGTTTTTCAATGTTTTTATGAGTGATGGTCACTTGTTGGCCCTATAGGTGTATCGTGTCCAAATTTGGTGTCAATTCGTCCAGTGGTTTTTGAGTTATGTTAATCCCACAAACTAACATTACATTTTTATATAGATGTAACAATTGCATTGCCTTATGGTTTGTTGACTGTAGTAAAGGCAGACCGTTGTGGTATACCTCTGCTGGAAGTTAGCATGGAGACTCAGTGGAGGGCCTAGCCCAGGCATGGGCCAACTTTAGCTCCTTCCCTCCAGATGTTTTGGACTCCAACTCCCACCATTCCTAACAGCCTCAGGCCCTTTCCTTTTCCCCCTCAGCAAACCCCTCTGGCCATTTCCCAAGCCAAGGCAATGTGTTTGTATACAGAGAGAGAGGATTTCCTGCCAGCCCAGTTAAATCTAAACTTGTTTATCTATCTATATCAGTGTTTCTCAACTTGGGGGTCGCAAGGGGGTGTCAGAGGGGTCACCAAAGACCATCAGAAAAACATAGTATTTTCTGTTGGTCATGCTTCTGTGTGGAAAGTTTGGTCCAATTCTATCGGTGGGGTTCAGAATGCTATTTCATTGTGGGTGAACTATAAATCCCAACAATTACAATTCCCAAATGGCAAGGTCTATTTTCTCCAAACTCTACCAGTGTTCACATTTGGGCATATTGAGTATTTGTGCCAAGTTTGATCCATATCCATCATCGCTTGAGTCCACAGTGTTCTCTGGATGCAGGTGAACTACAACTCCAAAAATTCAAGGTCAATGTCTACCAGACCTTCCCAGTATTTTCTCTTGGTCATGGGAATTCTGTATGCCCAGTTTGAATCAATTCCATCATTGGTGGAATTCAGAAGGCTCTTTGATTTTAGGTGAACTATAAATCCCAGCAACACCAGCATTACCAAATGACAAAATCAATCACCCCCAACGTCACCAGTATTCAAATTTGGGCATATTGGATATTTGTGCCAAATTTGGTCCAGTGACTGAAAATACATCCTGCATATCAGATATTTAGATTACGATTCATAACAGTAGCAAAATTACAGTTGTGAAGTAGCAACGAAAATAACATTATGGTTGGGGGTCACCACAACATGAGGACCTTTACTAAGGAGTCGCGGCATTAGGAAGGTTGAGAACCACTGATCTATATCAGACATGAGCAAACTTGGGCCCTCCCTCCAGGTGTTTTGGACTCCAACTCCCACAATTCCTAACAGCCTCAGCCCCCCTCCTTTTCCCCCTCAGCAAACCCCTCTGGCCATTTCCCAAGCCAAGGCAATGTGTTTGTATGCAAGGAGAGGGGATTTCCTGCCAGCCCAGATAAATCTAAACCCATTTATCTATCTATATCAGACATGAGCAAACTTGGGCCCTCCCTCCAGGTGTTTTGGACAACTCCCACAATTCCTAACAGCCTCAGCTGCTTAAATATTATATCTATCTATCTATTGGGACATGAAAGTCGGCCTCTCTCACGTCTATACCTCTTATCAACAAGCCTAAGTGGTTGAGAGGGAAAAGGAAAGTGTCTGAGGCTGTTAGGAATGGTGGAAGTTGCAATCCGAAACATTAAATTGCCTCGCCAAAAGGGGAGTGCACATTAAGATTTGTGTAATGTGATCATCTTAGTGCTGAGCCAAAACGAAAAGAGAAGCTGCTTCGGGAGCTGGTCTTTAAGGGACCTCATCTCTCCATTTATTTGTTATAATTTAATGCTGTGCAATGCTGGGATTTGTGGTTTGGTCAGTCATCCACACTCTTTAGCAGAGAAGGCTCCAGACTTTGCAAAACTGCAATGCCCAAGGATTCGTCAACATTGAATCAAGGCAATTAAAGAGGATTTATTCTGAAGCTTAAGTGGCTGAGAGGGAAAAGGAAAGGGCCTGAGACTGTTAGGAGTGCTGGGAGTTGGAGTCCAAAACACCTGGAGGGAGAGCCTAAGTTTGCTCATGCCTGATATAGATAGATAAACGGGGTTAGATTTATCTGGGCTGGCAGGAAATCCTTTCTCTCCGCATACTAACACATTGCCTTGGCTTGGGAAATGGCCAGAGGGGTTTGGTGAGGGGGAAAAGGGCCTAAGGCTGTTAGGAATGTTGGGAATTGGAGTCCAAAACACCTGGAGGGAGAGCCCAAGTTTGCTCATGCCTGAAATAGATAAATAAACGGGTTTAGATTTATCTGGGCTGGTAGGAAATCCTTTCTATCCGCATACAAACATATTGCCTTGGCTTGGGAAATGGCCAGAGGGGTTTGCTGAGGGGGAAAAGGGCCTAAGGCTGTTAGGAATGGTGGGAATTGGAGTCCAACACACCTGGAGGAAGGGCCCAAGTTTGCTCATGCCTGATATAGATAGATAAACAGCTTTAAATTTATCTGGGCTGGCAGGAAATCCTTTCTCTCCACATACAAACACATTGCCTTGGTTTGGGAAATGGCCAGAGGGGTTTGCTGAGGGGGAAAAGGGCCTAAGGCTGTTAGGAATGGTGGAAAGTCCAAAACACCTGGAAGGAGGGCCGAAGTGGGCCCATGCCTGCTGTACACCATCACTGATGCACCATGCTGAAGTTGGCCCATGCCTGGGCTGCCAATGGGGAGAGAGCCTGTGTTGTAATGTGCTTGCCGTGCTTGTGCAGTCCGCTCATGCTCACTCTCTGTCCCTCTCGCAGTGGCCATCAACCTGATTGTGCAGCACATCCAGGACATCCTGAACGGGGACCTCTGCAAGTGGCAGCGGGGGGCCCTCAACGGCAGCCGCTCCTCCAAGCGGCCCTTTCCGGAACAGTCTGAGAACGGAGCCCTCCTGGCGCCGGGGAAGCGCTCCCACTTGGAGTCCAGCAGCCGGCCCCACTGACCCCGGTGGGGCCCTCGGATTAAGGACTCTGGAAGGAGCCCTCTGAGACAGCGAGGGCTTGGCTTTGGGGAATTCCTGTTTCGGGAAAGTGAAGGAAGGCCCTCCGGAGCGGTCCATTTTTCCGACATAGGGGGTTTTGTGGGCTTTGTGTTTGCATTGTCCTCCTGCCCTTTCCTGTCTGATTCAGGGGCTGATGGGCTTCCAAGTACACCTTGGCCATAGTGAGAAGTGTTGAGTCTTTGTCCCAGAGTCCTTTCTAACAAAAGGAAGGATTAAACGACCCAAATCCCATAATGCAAGAATGATGGTCCTCCTAGTGACTTGGCAGTGGGTCCGCCCTATTCTTGATCCACATGTTCTCCTGCAGTGAGGACATCGGTTTCCAGACGGAAGGCAGTTGACTTGACGCACCTTCCTCTAGGCACATTTCTCCCTTTGAATTCATGCCTCTTCAAATTCTGCATCACTGCTGCTCACAGCTGACCTCCAGCTAGTGCACTCAAGAGCCAGGGCTTCCCAGTTCTGTGTGTCTATGCCACTGTTTTGAAGGTTGGCTTGAAGCCCATCTCTTTTCCTTAAATTCCATTAAATGGAATTTAATGCCAATTCATTGGAGTGGTCAGCCTTTCCTATGTATACCCATATAGGTTACTGTTAGGTGTCTATGGGTGTATTGTCGAAGGCTTTCATGGCCGGAATCACTGGGTTGTTGTAGGTTCTTTCAGGCTATATGGCCATGTTCTAGAGGCATTCTCTCCTGACGTTTCGCCTGCATCTATGGCAAGCATCCTCAGAGGTAGTGAGGTCTGTTGGAACTAGGAAAAAGGGTTTATATATCTGTGGAATGACCATGGTGGGACAAAGGACTCTTGTCTGTTGGAGCTAGGTGAATGTTTCAACTGACCACCTTGATTAGCATTTGATGGCCTGGCAGTGCCTGGGGCAATCTTTTGTTGCGAGGTGATTAGATGTCCTTTGTTTTGCTGTTGTAATTTTAGAGTTTTTTAATACCGTCTATGGGTGTCTAGAGACACACACACACCCATAAACATATATGAATGTATGGGCTTGTGTTTGCCTTGTCCTTCTGCAACTTTCCTGTCTGAGTGCAGGGGACAAAGGACGTCAAAGGCCAATGCTGTCTTCCGAAAGGAAGGATTTCCCCTTTGCTAAGCTGCTCAAACTCCTTTGAATTGAAGTCTTCTGCCCATCGGTTGGAGCGGTTAGCCATTCCCATGTATGGGAAGGAGCCATAGGGCTTGGCATTGGCATTGTCTGATTCAGGGGATGATGGGATTGAAAGGCGCCCCATTCGCCTTGGGCTTTGTCCCAGGGTCCTTGCTTCCAAAAGGAAGGGTTTCCCCTTGGATTAAACTGCGGCAATCAGTGGGACTGTGGAGTCGAAATCAAACAGGTATTGCATTGGGCTGTTGTAGGTTTTTTGGGCTATACAGCCATGTTCTAGAAGCATTCTCTCCTGACGTTTCACCTGCATCTATGGCAGGCATCCTCAGAGGTTGTGAGGTCTGTTGGAACTAGGAAAATTGGGTTTATATATCTGTGGAATAATGTTCAGGGTGGGAGAAAGAACTCTTGTCTGTTGGAGCTAGGTGGGAATGTTTCAGTTGGCCACCTTAATGTCCAGGGTGGGAGAAAGAACTCTTGTCTGTTGGAGCTAGGTGGGAATGTTTCAGTTGGCCACCATAATTAGCATTTATTAGCCTGGCAGTTTCAAGGTGTGACTTGTTACTGCCCAGATGAATCTTTTGTTGAGAGGTGATTAGCTGTCCCTGATTGTTTCTTGTCTGGAGTTCCCCTGTGTTTGAGTTTTCTTCTTTGTTTACTGTTATATATTGGTTACTATTAAGTCTCTATAAATAAAAAACAAAACTCAAACACAGGGAAACTCCAGAGAGGAAACAATCAGGCCCGAAAAACCTACAACAACCCAGGGATTCCAGCCATGGAAGCCAGAAACCACAACGAAACAAATAAATGGTATACAAAATCTTGACAAGGTTGAGTTGTTTTATTTTAAAAATAGTAACTTACACATCACGGCGCCCCCTTTTGTTTATTTATTGTTGTGGGGTGCTTTTGGGGGGGGGGCTGTGTTAGCACCTGAGAAACTTGAGAAACTGCAAGTTGTTTCTGGTGTGAGAGAATGGGCCGTCTGCAAGGACGTTGCCCAGGAGACGCCCAGATGTTTTGATACTTTATCATTCGTGTGGGAGGCTTCTCTCATGTCCTCTTTGCATGGGGAGCTGGAGCTGACAGAGGGAGCTCATCTGCACTCTCCCCGCATTCGAACCTGTGACCTGTCAGTCTTCAGTCCTGCCGGCACAAGGGTTTAACCCACTGCGCCACCGGGGGCGCCAGCCACATAGATATAGCCTGCTATGTGCCTTTGTGGATCGTTGTGCGTGTGCATCCATATATCTGTCTGTGGGTGTGGGTGTCACCTATATACAATTAACATTTTGTGTGTGTATGTTTATAAACATTTCTCACCTACATCTATTGGTTACTATTAGAGCCGTTCAGCAGTGGAACTCTCTGCCCCGGAGCGTGGTGTAGGCTCCTTCTTTGGAAGCTTTTAAACAGAGGCTGGATGGCCATCTGTCAGGGGTGCTTTGAATGCAATATTCCTGCTTCTTGGCAGAATGGGGTTGGACTGGATGGCCCATGAGGTCTCTTCCAACTCTTTGATTCTATTAGATCTTTATATATTTCTATATATAGATATAGAATAGTAACCAATAGATGTATATAGGTGAAAGATGTCTCTGTGTCCATAGACATAGATATATGGATGTGTACACACATCGAGAACCACATAGGCACCCAGCAGAATATATCTATTTAATTCTGTGTGTGGGCCTGTATGTTTGGGCGTACACATATACGCACACACATACAGACAGCTCACTTACCCATATAGGTTAGTATTATGTGCCTATGGGTGTCTAGAGAGAGACACCCATAAACATAGATATATGAATGTGCACACACATAGAGTGTGTGTGTATATGTATATGTGTGTGTGTATCTTGCTAATTGTTGAAAATGGGTGTATGCAATTCTATGTGTGTGCATGTATATGTGTGTAGATATACACATATAGATCGCTTCCTCATCCATGGTTTACTATTAGGTGTGTCTGGGAATATCTATATATAAAAACACACACCACACCCACAGATAAGGATGCACAGGCACACAGATCCACAAAGCCACAAGGCAGGCTATATCTATCTGGCTGGAGCCCCCGGTGGTGCAGTGGGTTCAACCCATGTGCCGGCAGGACTGAAGACTGACAGGTCGCAGGTTTGAATGCAGGGAGAGTGAGGATGAGCTCCCTTTGTCAGCTCCAGCTCCCATGTGGGGACATGAGACAAGCCTCCCACACGAATGACAAAACATCAAAAAAATGGGCAATGTCCCCTGAGCAACGTCCTTGCAGATGGCCAATTCTCTTACACCAGAAGTGACTTGCAGTTACTCAAGTCGCACCTGACACCGGAAACACACACACAAACACCTCTTGCTTCCCCATATGCATAGATATATGGATACACGCGCACATAGATCCACTAAGGCACATAGGATCTGGCTAGTTGTAGAAAATGTGCCTATGTGATTCTGTGTGTGTGTGTGTGTGTGTGTGTATATACACATACATACACACCCCACAGACACCTCTCACTTATTATTAAGTCTCTCTCTCTCTCTCTCTCTCTCTCTCTCTCTCTCTATATATATATATATATATATATATATTTACACACATACATATATAGAGAGAGACACCCATAGACATAGATATATGGATGCACACACACATAGAGCCACATAGGCACACAGCAGGATCTGGCTAGTTGTAGAAAATGTGCCCACGTGATTCTGTGTGTGTGCAAATATATGTGTGTGTATATATATATATGTTTGTGTGTATGTGTATACACACACACAGACACCTCTCACCCATATATATACATATACATCTATGGGTTATTATTAAGTCTGTCTGTCTATATATATACACACACACATACACACATAAAGAGACACCCATAGACATAAATATATGGATGCACACACACACAGGGCCACATAGGCACACAACAGGATCTGGCTAATTGTAGAAAATGTGCCCATGGGATTCTGTGTGTGTGTGTGTGTGTGTGTGTGTGTATGTGTGTGTGTATGTGTATATATATATATATATATATATATATATATATATATATATATAAATAATACATACATACATACACACATACCCCACAGACACCTCTCACTTATTAAGTCTCTCTTTCTCTCTCTCCCTCTCTCTCTCTCTCTATATATATACACACACACATATATACATATATAGAGAGAGACACCCATAGACATAGATACATGGATGCACACACACACAGGGCCACATAGGCACACAGCGGGATATGGCTAATTGTAGAAAATGTGCCCATGTGATTCTGTGTGTGTGCATATATATGTGAGTGTGTATATATTTGTTTGTATGTATGTGTATACACACAGACACCTCTCACCCATATATATACATATACATCTATGGGTTATTATTAAATCTCTCTCTCTCTCTATATATATATATATATACACACACACACACATAAAGAGACACCCATAGACATAAATATATGGATGCACACACACATAGAGCCACATAGGCACACAGCAGGATCTGGCTAATTGTAGAAAATGTGCCTATGTGTTTCTATGGGTGTGTATATATGCATGTATTATGTGTACACACACACAGATACCTCTCACTTACCCATATACAAATATGGGTGTCTATATATAGTCAGCAACCCTCATAGACATACACATATATAGATATCTGCTATATATAGAGATATCTCTATATGTGTGTATAACATCTCTGTATGCACACACGCACCTACATACGTATATATATTTGCCCCGTAGTGTGGTGGAGGCTCCTTCTTTGGAAGCTTTTAAACAGAGGCTGGATGGCCATCTGTTGGGGTGCTTTGAATGCAATATTTCTGCTTCTTGGCAGAATGGGGTTGGACTGGATGATGGCCCATGAGGTCTCTTCCAACTCTTTGATTCTATATCAATCTGAGATGGTAGCATAAGGCCAGACTGGCTGCTGCCCGGAGTCCCTTCCACTGTTGTGCAAGGAGCGCTAAGTCTTAGTTGTGGATCTTGGTCACTGCAGCGTGTCCCGTGGCGTGTGCTCCGTCTCTCGCCCTTCCTCAGGGTTGGCGCTGCCTCCGGATGAGGAGGTCCCAGCTGTCCTTCCAGCGCAGGCTCCGGAGGCCGGCGGCCGAGAGCGGGGGCTCCCCGTAGGTCAGCGGCCAGAAGGAGTGGTGGGTCAGGCAGACCGAGGACAGCCAGGCCGCCACAAGGGCGCGCAACATGCTCTGGGAGAGGCGGGACCTGCCAAGGCAGAAGCAACAGACAACCATCAAGTCAAACAGCCACACCTCCTGCCGCTTTCCTACCTCCCCAGTACAACCCCTCAAGGACTGAACTAGAACTCTTCCGAACAGAGGATCGTAGAGGCGGGACGTAGAGGATCTCCCTCTACGTCCCACCTCGGAGTCTAAGATCTTCTGGGGAGGCCCTGCTCTCGACCCCGCCTCTATCACAAGTGAGATTGGCGGGGACGAGGAGCAGGGCCTTCTTGGTGGTGGCCCCTCACCTGTGGAATTCACTTTATGAGAACCACCACTCCTCCTGGCGTCCCCCCAGCAGCAACAAGGATATCCCTCTGGGCAGCTCAACCAGGAAATCCCAACTGGATGCCCCCCCCCCCCCCCCACGATGGAGGGTCTTCCTCCAGGGGCAAACCAAGAATGGGCAACTGAACAGACTCAGAAGTGGAGTGGGCAGAACAAAAGGCAACCTGGCAAAATGGCACAACCCAAAAGAATCCCAGACCTTGTGTGACTGTGGAGCAGAACAGACAACTCCGCATCTGGATGCTTTTCCTCTATGTCCTTATTATTATTATTATTATTATTATTATTATTATTTACTCTGCCTTTCTCCCCGTAGGGACTCAAGGTAGCTAATTATTATTATTATTTTTACTACTACTACTACTACTATTATATATACCCTGCCTTTCTCCCCGTAGGGACTCAAGGTGGCTATTATTATTATTACTATTACTATTATTATTATTATTTACCCTGCCTTTCTCCCCATAGGGACTCTAGGCAAATGATAATAATAATAATAATAATAATAATAATAATAATAATAATAATAATAATAATAATGTTTATATATACCCTGTCTTTCTCCCCGTAGGGACTCTAGGTGGCTAACAATATCATGAATGTTATCAATATCATTAATAAAAATATAATTGTGAATATTGTGTCCAATTCTGGGCACCACAATTCAAGAGAGATATTGACAAGCTGGAATGTGTCCAGAGGAGGGCGACTAAAATGATCAAGGGTCTGGAAAACAAGCCCTATGAGGAGCGGCTTAAGGAGCTGGGCATGTTTAGCCTGAAGAAGAGAAGGATGAGAGGAGATATGATAGCCATGTACAAATAGGTGAGAGGAAGCCACAGGGAGGAGGGAGCAAGCTTGTTTTTTGCTTCCCTGGAGACTAGGACGCAATGGAACAATGGCTTCAAACTACAAGAGAGGAGATTCCATCTGAACACAAGGAAGAACTTTCTGACTGTGAGAGCTGTTCAGCAGTGGAACTCTCTGCCCCGGAGTGTGGTGGAGGCTCCTTCTTTGGAAGCTTTTAAACAGAGGCTGGATGGCCATCTGTCAGGGGTGATTTGAATGCAATATTCCTGCTTCTTGGCAGAATGGGGTTGGACTGGATGCCCCATGAGGTCTCTTCCAACTCTTTGATTCTATGATTCTATGAATTATCAGTTAGTTGCCAGGATTTTGCAGGAGGTCTCTTACCGAAGGAGCCTTACCAAGAAAACACAGCAACAAATGACAAAGTGAATGTGTTGCTGTTGTAGAACCGGAGTCGGGGGAGTTCTCGTAAAGTTCCTAACAGAGCAACACTTCAATTTTGTTGTTTGCTGCCTGATCAGGGTTTGCAGGGAAATGACAACCAAAACCTTCACAACAGAGGGCCATTCAACCTAACAGACATTCGCTGGTTTGAACCCAAACAATAAGATTCCCGAGGGGAGTGTGGCCATCCTACCTGCAGAGGTAGTCGCTGATGTGTTGGAGGACAACGGGGACCAGGAGGATCTGGAAGGTGAGGGCCGGCAGGTAGTGGTAGAGGAAGAGGGTCTTCTCCATCAGGAAGAAGGGCAGGTAGTTGAGGGCCCAGCCGCCCAGGAAGAGGCTCCCCGCCAAGACCCACTGCTCCCAGGCCTCTGTGGGGGGAAAAGGGGAGCCTCTGTCAGACCTAACATTTATGGGACATACAGTGTTTATGGCGGGTGTTGCGTTCCAGGACCACCCGAAAAAATGAAAATCCGCCAAGTAGGGACGCTATGTATTTATATCGCGTTCCGAGGGTGACTTGTGGTGATGGCACTTACCATCAGGGATGTCGCGGACGCCCCGCCTCCGCCGCAGGAGGTACCACAAGAAGAGGGCCAGGTAGGCGGCCACAGCCACGTTGGCGGATGTCCAGGTGGCCATGTTGCCCAGGAGGTGGATCTGGGCCTGTTGGGGAAAAGAGCAGCCTCATGAATGAGAATATCTATCGTGACCACCCGCAATAAGTGAAACTTCGCGAAGTAGGGACACTCTGTCCACTCGGCACAGCCCTCTTCGGCGGTGACCTCCTCCTCCTCGCTGCCTCCGCTGCTCCCCACCTCGGAGGCCACTAGGGCACCGTTGATGACACTGCCAGGCTGGGCTGAAGCCTGGTCTAAGGCCTCAGCCTAGCCTAGCAGTGGTGTCAACAGCACCCAAGGGGCCTCCGAGTAAGGAGCAGCAGAGGTGGCGAGGAGGAGGCCGCCGCCAAAGAGGGTTGCGCCAAGGCCCAGCCGGGAAACAAGCTCCAGGGCAAGGCACAGTGCCTGGCTCCCCTTCCCCTCTTCCTCCCCCATCGCAACTCCCGGGGGGGGGGGGGAGAGAAGAAAAACCCACAAAACAAGCAAACTAAGCGAACCACGAAGTAGCGAGGGAACACTATAGATAGAAACATACATACTGTAGCTTCCTGACCTCATGAACAAAGTAGGAAGGCTTTCTTCAAAAGCATACATTACGGTACGAAACAAAATTCCAACTGGCAGTTTATTTCCTCTCCCTTGTTCAAATATACACAGAGCAGGTCTATGTCATGGCCTAATTTCCTGGCTTCACATACAGGAGATTGGACTACATGACCCTTGGAGTCCCTTCCACCTCTGTGACTTTGGCCCACTCTGGATAATCTACCTAATGGCCTGCATCGCAATATACTGCTACATGTTCCAACGCAGAACATTGAGGCCCAGTCTGCAGAAGGAATATTCAGAGCACGTTCAGAGCAAACCACGAAGTAGCAAGGGAATACTATAGATAGAAACATACATACTGTAGCTTCCTGACAAAGAAATGACCTCATGAACAAAGTAGGATGGCTTTCTTCAAAAGCATACATTACGGTATGAAACAAAATTCCAACTGGCAGTTTATTTCCTCTCCCTTGTTCAAATATACACAGAGCAGGTCTATGTCATGGCCTAATTTCCTGGCTTCACATACAGGAGATTGGACTACATGACCCTTGGGAGTCCCTCCCACCTCTGTGACTTTGGCCCACTCTGGATAATCTACCTAATGGCCTGCGTCGCAATATACTGCTACATGTTCCAATGCAGAACATTGCAGCCCAGTCTGCAGAAGGAATATTCAGAGCACATTCAGAGCGAACCACGAAGTAGCAAGGGAATACTATAGATAGAAACATACATACTATAGCTTCCTGACAAAGAAATTACCTCTTGAACAAAGTAGGAAGGCTTTCTTCAAAAGCATACATTACGGTACGAAACAAAATTCCAACTGGCAGTTAATTTCTTCTCCCTTTTTTTCAAATATACACAGGCCAGGGCTATGTCATGGCCTAATTTCCTGGCTTCACATACAGAAGATTGGGCTACATGACCCTTGGGAGTCCCCCCATCCTCTGTGACTTTGGCCCACTCTGGATAATTTACATAATGGCCTGCGTCGCAATATACTGCTACATGTTCCAATGCAGAACATTGGAAGGAATATTCAGAGCACATTTGTCATTGGGTGTAAACAGACCCGGTTTTACATTACCGGGCATGGCCAACGTCTTACCCCAGAGGAGGCCTGGAACCAGTAGGCGATGTTGGTCTCCATGGTGACCCAGTCCAAAGGGGAGGAGCTGTACTTGTGCTCCGCCTCCTCGTTCTTCAGCGTCAGGATCTTCCACTGGGAAAGCCCAAAGAGAGCGGCCAGAATCTACCTTATTGCGTCGAATCTAATGCTCACACCTTTTGCGGCTAAAGGACTGTGTTGATGGTGCATTAGACTCGAGTTATTACGGTATATCATTGCAACCAAGACATGTTCCATTCATGTCTTTGGGGGTTATGGAACCCAGGAAGCCCCCTCAAACCCACCCCAAAGGGCCTGTTTACCTGCAGCTCCAGGAACTTGGCCAGGAAGGAGAGGTTCTGCCCGATGCTGATCTGCGTCGGAGAATGCAGCTCCGCCTCCCGCTCCTTCGGCTCCTGGCCTGAAGACGGGGCCAACAAATATTATATTATATTATATTTATACCCCGCTTTATCTCCCCAAAGGGGACTCAGAGCAGCTTGACATAAAAGTATTAGCACAGAATTTAAAATGTAAATAAATAAAGGTCATTGATTAGCCTTAGGTCAGGCCTGGGCCAACTTTCTCACTTAGGCGCCATATGCGAGCACTCCCTACTAGGAATTCTGGCTGCTCAGTGATGGAAGGAAAGAGAGAAGGAAGGAAGGAGGGGAAGAGAGAGGGAAGGAAGGAGGAAAAGGAGGAAAGAAAGAGGGAGAGGAGAGAAGGAGGAAAGAGGGAAGGAAGGAAAGGCAAAAGGGAAAGAAGGAAGGAGAGAGAGGAAAGGGGGAAGCGAGGAAGGACGAAAGAGTGGAAGGAAATGGAGGGAGGGAGAAGGAGGGAGGGAAGAGGGAGGGAAAGAAAGACAAAAGGGAAGGCAGGAAGGAGAAAGAAGGGGAGAGGGAGGAAAGGGAGAAGGAAGGAAGGCTGAAAGAGTGGGAGGGAATGAAAGGAGGGAGGAAAGAGGGAAGGAAGGAAAGACAAAAGGGAAGGAAGGAAGGAGAAAGAGGGAAGGGGGGAGGAAAGAAGGACGAAAGAGTGGAAGGGAATGGAGGGAGAAAAGAGGGAAGGAAGGAAGGAGAGAGAGGGGAGGAGGGAGGAAAGGGGGAAGGAAAGAAGGACAGAAGAGTGGAAGGGAATGGAGAGAGAAAAGAGGGAAAGAAGGAAGGAGAGAGAGGGAAAGGGGGAAGGAAAGAAGGACAGAAGAGTGGAAGGGAATGGAGGGAGAAAAGAGGGAAGGAAAGAAGGAAGGAAGGAGAGAGAGGGAAGGAGGGGGGAAAGGGGGAAGAAAAGAAGGACGAAAGAGTGGAAGGGAATAGAGGAAGAAAAGAGGGAAGGAAGGAAAGACAAAAGGGAAGGAAGGAAGGAAGGAAGGAAGGAGAGAGAGGGAAGGAGGGAGGAAAGGAGAAAGGATGGAAGGACGAAAGATGGAAGAGAATGGAGGGAGGAAAGAGGGAAGGAAGGAAAGGCAAAAGGGAAGGAAGGAAGAGGGAGAGAGGGAGGAAAGGGAGAGAGAGATGTCATATATACACATATATGTAGAAACATATTCTGTGTGTATATATGATATATGGAATATATAAATACATGTATATATATAAACATATATAGAATGTATATACTATGTATATATACAGAGAGAGAGATAATATATAAACACACACATATATATTATGAGTGTATATGTGTGTGTGTATATATATGGAGGCTCCTTCTTTGGAAGCTTTTAAACAGAGGCTGGATGGCCATCTATCAGGGGTGATTTGAATGCAATGTTCCTGCTTCTTGGCAAGGGGTTGGACTGGATGGCCCATGACGTCTCTTCCAACTCTTTGATTCTATGATTCCATGATTCTATATATATATATATTGTGATAAATGACATCATTGGATCAATAATAATAATTATAATAAACTATTATTATCAAATAATAAACAATGACATAATCACAATCAATGACATCATTGGATCTATCGACTATCTACTATATATGTAGATTAGATAACTGCTTTGAACGTGAACTCTGAATCCAGCCCTTGCCTGGGCCAACTTCAGCTCTCCCTCCAGGTGTTTTGGACTCCCAACTCCCACCATTCCAGACCTGGAGTCCAAAACACCTGGAGGGAGGGCCAAAGTTGGCCCAGGCCTGGCTGGACCTTGGCTCAGTGTGGGTTCCGGACTCACTCTTGCCGTAGCGGTGCTCCTCCACGTTCCAGAGCATGCTCTGGTGGTGCCCCTTGGAGGCCTTCTCCCCCACCACCTCCAGCTGCCGGTAGCCCCACGCCGGGAGGGAGGCCCCACTGAGCTGCAAAGGAGAGAAGCAGACACAAATATCGTATATAAGACCATGCATATATCGGATAGTATATATTCTATAGGAAAGAGGGAGGATAATGAGAAGAAGACCTCCCGGGTAACACCCCCCCCCCCAAGTGAAGACTGAATTGCCAAAGCCCACCCACCTCCCCTTTTGTTTAATCACTAACTTTTATGGGAAGGAACAAGTCTACCATGAGAGTTGCATGACACAAACAGATCTGCCTAGATTCAGGTGGAAGTTCTGCCGCACCCCTTCCCTGCTGTTTAGGGGGCTCTCCATCTTAGGGGGGAAAGAGGGGAGGGAGAAATAATGAAGAGGGAGAGAGGGATCCAAAAAAGAGAGGGAGGGAAGGAAGGAGGAAGAAAAAAAGAGGGGGAAAGAAAGAATGAAGGAGGGAAGACTGAAAGAATGAAGAGGGTGAGAGAGGTACAAAAAAAAGAGGGAAGGAAGGAGGAAGGGAGAAAAAAGGTAGGGAAGGGAGAAAGAAATAGCAAAGAAGGAGAGAGAAGAGAGGAAGGGAGAAAATAAAGACTGAGAGGTACGAAAAAGAGAAAAGGGAGAAAGAAAGAGGGAAGGAAGGAGGAAAGAAAGAAGCGAAGAGGGAGAGGGAGGTACGAAAAAGAGGGAAGGGAGAAGTAACAAAGAGGGAGAGAGATACAAAAAGGAGGGAGAGGGAAGGAAGGAAGGAAGCGGGAGAAAGAAAGAAGGAAGGAAGGAAGGGAGAAAGAATGAAGGGAGAGAAAGGTACAAACAAGAGGGAAGGAAGGAGGAAGGGAGAAAAAAGGTAGGGAAGGGAGAAAGAAAGAATGAAGGAGGGAAAGGAGAAAGCAATAGCAAAGAGGGAGAGAGAAGCAAGGAAGAAAAGAAAGAGTGAGAGGTGCCAAAAGAGAGAAGGAAGGGAGAAAGAAATAGTGAAGGAAGGAGGAAAGAAAGAAATAGCAAAGAGGGAGAGGGAGGTACGATAAAGAGGGAAGAAAAGAGGAAAGGAGAGAAAAAATAGCAAAGGGAGATGGAGGTGTGAAAAAGAGGGAAAGAAGGAAGGAGGCAGGGAGAAAGAAGGAGGGGAGGAAGCAGAGAGAAAGAAAGAGGGAGGGAAGGAGGAAGAGAGAAAAAATAGCAAAAAGAGGGAGGTACGAAAAAGAGGGGAGGAAGGGGGAAAGAACAAAGGGAGAGGTACAAAAAAGAGGGAAGGAAGGAGGAAAGGAGAAAAAATAGCAAAGGGAGATGGAGATATGAAAAAGAGAGGGAAGGGAGGAAGGAGGAAGGGAGAAAGAAAGAGGAAAGGAAGGAAGGAAGAGCAAAGAGAGGGAGGTACGAAAAAGAGGGGAAGAAGGGAGAAAGAACAAAGAGGGAAGGAGGAAGAAAAGGGAAGGGAGGAAAGAAAGAAAGACAGAAAGAAAGAAGAGGGAAGCAGGAAGAAAGCGGGGATAAATAAAGAGGTAGGGAAAGGCCGGGAGGAGGAAGGGAGAAAGAAGAGAGAGAAAGGGAGAGGGGTATGACAAAGGGAAGGAAGGAAGGAGGAAGGGAACAAAAAAGAAGAGGAAGGCAGGAAGAAGGGTGAGAAGAATAGAGGTAGTAAAAAGGAAAAGGAGGAAGGGAGAAAGACAAATGAAAGGGGAGAAGGAGAAATAAATAAAGAGGTAGAAAAGGGGGAAGGGGAGGAAGAAGAGAGAAAGAAGAAAGGGAGAAATGGAGAGGTAGGAAAAAGGGGAAAGTGACTGAAAAAGAGAGGGGGGAGAAATGTTTTTAATGATTGAACTAATTAAGAAATGACATTTATAACCCAGGAACAAAAATCGTGTGACAGTGTTATTAGAGGCATGAATGAAGACGAGAGGAGAGTTAAGGTGCTCATAGGATAAGGGTTTGCCCAAAGACTTGTTGCCAAAAGGACCCTTTGAAGCCTGACTCGGCATGAGAGCTAGGGAAATAGAAAATTACCAAAGTTTCATGTGCACATACTCAAAAGTGTTGGCTATAAAAACTAAACTATACCTTAATTCAGTGTGGCACTTTTCACCCAGCAAGGTGACTCGATCAAATAAACTTGTTGCAACGGTCTCTTGCCTTCAGCAGTGGATTAGATCAAACATTCTGAAAGTTTTGGGGCTAACACTTTACCTTGAGCACCGCGGAGGTGTTGAGGTGGACAAGCCGGACTTCAGAAAGGATAGTTTTCCAGATGTCCGTATCGGTTTCCCGGTTCACAATTTCCTGCAACAGGGATGAAGTTTGTGACGAACAACCGCCTAGTTATTCTCCTTCATGCTGCAACTCCATGGCATTCACCCGTTCACTTCGTTTGCTCACTCACCAGGCGCCAGAGGTTCTGGGATGGCATGGAGACGTTGTAGTCAATGTAGCCAGAGACTTCCTGTGCATGAGGGCTGAGCGGAGCGGCCACGTCGTGCCTGGAATGACCACAAGCAGGACATGAGCCAAGAGTGTGATGCCGCAGCTAAAAAAACCAACAGGGTTCTGGGCTGCATCCAAAGAAGAAGAATATTGAGATGGAGGGAAGTTATGGAACTCCTCTCTTCTGCTTTGGTTGGACTTCCTCAACCAGAAAAATAGCTCTCGTGACCCCTCACCTGCCTCGCGCCCTTGGGGTGGGGCCAACGGAGGCGACTTTGCGACCCCTCCAAAATGGCCGCGACCCCCAGGTTGAGAACCGCTGCTCTAGACTGTTTAAATTCAGGGATTCAGGTTTCCGGAGGTTTTAATCTTCACAATTGCAGTATACAATCAGGATTTGCAGATCCTCATTCCTTGTACTTACAAACAATCAGAATCTTCAAATAGTCACACACAACACAGGCCGATACTCGCAAAGAGTCCCACAGGGGGGAGAGAGATGGATTCGTTCATCCTCCTTATAATAGCCACCTGCTGACAGGTCGTCACTGGCGGATGCAACGCCTTTGCGATGACAGTGGCTGATGCGGTTCCTTTGCCATAACCCTCACATGGTTATGACTTAGCCATGACCAAAAAACCCTTTTGAACTGTTGCCTTGTCTGAGCTCTCTCGGGCACCCCTCTGTCTAAAAATGGATATAGAAGCACTCACAAGATCTCATGCAATCTATCGTTTGATATGGTACGCGTTGACATACGTGTTGAGGAAGCGTGTGGTGATGCCGTGGACGAGTTGCAC
>NC_090031.1:17390000-17397500 GCF_037176765.1 Anolis sagrei | reverse complement strand
CCTGATGGGGTAGGTGTTCTTGTGCGAATGGAGCCAGCAGGGCAAGGGTTTGCCCAGGACGTTGCGCAGCGTGACCTGGGAGCCATAGGCCACCTCCAGCGGCTGACCCCGAGTGATCCGCGAAAGACCCCCCTAGAAGGAACGGAAAAGAAAAGGTGGGTCTTGCCAAGGCTGGGGTCTTGGACTACGACTCCCAGAAGGCCACCTTCGGACATCTCACCTCCAAACTGGCCTGGAAGGCGCTGCTCATGATCTGGTCATGCGGGCCGGAGCGGTAGAGCAAGGCCAGGTGGAGGTAGAAGAAGGACAGGTAGGCGACCGCCGGGAGGAGCACCAGCGCCAGGACACGGGCCACAAAGTGGCACAGGAGGGAGACCTAGGAAAACAAAAGGGGGGTGGGTGCTGCACCGCACTGTCATTTCCTAATTTGGCTCACGAGGAAACAATGGTGCAAATATGCTGATGAGTTCCTTATTTCATTTTCTGCAATGTTAAAAAAGTATTCAAAGAGAAAGCTGAGTTATACACTCAACTCACTCAGTCTATTTATTTAATACTTCTTTGGCTCCTTCTCTGGAAGCTTTTAAGCAGAGGCTGGATGGCCATCTGTCAGGGATGATTTGAATGCAACATTCCTGCTTCTTAGCAGAACGGGGTTGGACTGGATGGCCCATGCGGTCTCTTCCAACTCTTTGATTCTATGATTCTATGATTCTACTTTCAGAACATGGGTCTTTCCCATACAGAACAAAATTTGAGAGACACCCCTCATAAAGTTCAGGCTCTAATAAAGCAGCCTGAAGGTAATAATTTGCACCGGGACTGTGGCACAGCTGGCTGGGAGTCAGCTGCATTAAGATCACTACTGACCAAAAGGTCATGAGTTCGAAGCCAGCCCAGTTCAGAGTGAGCTTCCAACCATTGTGTGTAGCTTGCTGTCGACCTTTGCAGCCCGAGAGACAGTTATATCTGTCAAGTAGGAAATTTAGGTACCAACCTGGACACATATTATTTGAGAACACAGAAATGCTGGATCACTCCAACAACCACCATGTCAGACTACACAGAGAAGCCACTGAAATCCACAAGCATGTGGACAATTTCAACAGAAAGGAGGAAATCATCAAAATGAACAAAATCTGGCTACCAGTATTAAAAAACTCTAAAATTAGAACAGCACAACAACAGAGAAGAAACAAACAAGGACATCTAATCACCCCTCAACAAAAGATTGCTCCAGGTACTGCCAGGCAATCAAATGCTAATCAAGGTGGTCAGTTGAAACATTCACACCTAGCTCCAGCAGACAAGAGTCTTTGTCTCACCCTGGTCATTCCACAGATATATAAACCCATCTTCCTAGTTCCAACAGACCTCACTACCTCTGAGGATGCTTGCCATAGATGCAGGCGAAACATCAGGAGAAAATGCCTCTAGAACATGGCCATGTAGCCCAATTTAGGTACCGCTTTTGTGGGGAGGCTAATTTAACTAATTTATGATGCCATAAAAATCTCCAGCAGCATGCAAAGGAATGAGGAAGTACTCCACCATTGGCACGAATGGGTGGTGAAGCAACGGCTCCCCCTGGTGGCCAGAATACCCTCATGAAAGCTGGAAAGTTAAATAGCTTCTGTGTGTCTGTCTATATATGTTGTGTGTCTATGGCATTTAATGTTTGCCATGTATATGTACATTGTAATCTGCCCTGAGGGTGAGAAGGGTGGAATATAAATACGGCAAATAATACACAAATAAATAAATAGCATATATAATATAAGACACTGGGCTTACGTTGGACAAGGTCTGGTCACCGATCAGTTGCCAAGCATGGACTCCTCCGATGGCCAAAATCAGGCCGTAAGTGAAGAAGCCCATGTATTTCACCCTGAGAACAAAGCATTTGGTCAGGTGGAAGCACATAAACTCCATTAACATGTATTGTTTACCATTCAGGAAGAGGCAGATAAGAAATAAAATAATAATAATAATAATGATAATAATAATAATCTTTATTTATACCCCACCACCGTCTCCCCGATGGGGACTCGGAGCAGCTTACATGAGGCCAAACCCAAATTACAATTACAACAGAGTAAAACTGAAAAAACGCAAACCGAAAACGCGAACAATAAACAACATCATAATTACATAAAACATGTGAATACATAACAATATAAAATTACAATAAGCACAAACAAAGTGACAAAGGGCGGGCTACATGTAATGATTAAAAGGAAAACTAATTAAAAACTCGGGCGAGATAAAAGAGAAGCAGGTTATTTGCGGAGGAGGCTGTAGTGAAATTGCTACTCTATGTTAAAGTTTTGGTGTATAGCTCTATGTTTACATATGGCATATAGGGAAGAATAGACACAGACAGGGTAGCAACAGCAGAGATAGGATTCATTTGCATATGTGAAGCCGATTGGTCATATGCAGATTAGTGTAGGCCCAGGATTTGAAAAGGCTGCTAGGCCAAAATGACAGTTGAGGAGGGCAGAGCTGAACATCCCAAAGGGGCGGAGCCAAGGTTCTGAAAGAGGCAGTTAGAGTGAGAGAGTTTGAAAATGACAGTTAGGAATCCGTGTGTGAAGAGGAGAGTTGGTTTTTGAGTGCCTGATAGAAATAAGCAGTTATGAAGATGTGTTAAAGACTTCTGATATAGAGAAGCAGTTAGTTAAACAGAGCTCGAGTTTTAAGGAACATAAAGAAGGCTAGTGTTGCCTTAGTTCAGAATATAATTCAGACAAGAGTGTGTAAAGCAAGTAACATGTTTGTGAATGTGAAACATTGATAGTTTATTCAGAAAAGTTAACCAAGTAAAAGATACTGACTGTAAGCCTCAAGATTGCAACAAAACATAAATGTAACCACAAGCGTTGGAGCCAGAAGTTATAAATAAACTGTGTTACTTTGTTATACACAAGAGTGTTTCATTGCCTGTGATATAAAGTACAAAGGTTTAACAGCACACAGAAAGTCCCAGCCAATATAAAAGAAGAATCTGAATCAGTGTGAGGCAGCAGAGAGGTTTTTAATAAGGAAATAGTATCTCTCCCTCGCCTCACGAGGCCACGTTACCTGGAAACAACACCTTTGTCTTTTGAATTTTACCTGGAACTGGACACCTGAGTCAATCAGAAACTCATCAGCATACCTGAGTCATTGTTTCCTCACAGACCAATTAGGAAAGGACATTCATAACCCAGGAACAAAAACCATAGTGTAACAAAGTGTAATATTAACTGCAATTCAACCTAGTTTGCGGCAGCCACAAAAACAACGTTTCTGGAGAACAACGGCTTTCAAAGTAAGGGCCGCACACAATACAACAGGAATAACACTTTCAAACAGTTTTTTTTCAGGCTAAACCAGGCTTAATATAAGGCAGACACTTAGATCAAGGTGGAGAAGTAATCAGGATTTGGGGAACGAGGTAAGAAAAATACTAAGGCCGGCTTACCCAACGGCGCAGGAGCAGCAAAAGCCGGTGAGCAAAAGCCAGAACCACCATCGTGCTGAAAAAGGGCTGAAATAACAAAACAAAACAAAACAAAAATCAAAATATACTACTTCGCAGTTTGCTTTTTGCAGATTCGCTGTTTCGCCGTTTTTCAATAAATATTAATGTAAAATATTTATTGCGGTATTTTCGCTGTTTCGCGGGATTTGTTCTGTATTTGCGTAGTACGTGTTGTACAGTTATGTATATATTTACGATTTACAGTAAATAGTGGATGAATACACAGCAAAAGCAAAAGTAGGACTTGCGCAGCGGCCGCTTGAGACGCTACTTGACGACGTGAGATTGTAAATATATATATAGGTTTGTTCTTAAGTTGCATTTGCTTGTCAGTCGAAACAGGGACATTTCTTAAGTGTAAGTCCAGCCAAATATATATGTGTGTATGTGTGTGTATACACATATATACATATACACACACATATATATTTGGCTGGACTTACACTTAAGAAAATAATATAATACTATGATAATAATAATATGTGTATATAAGATATATATATACACACACACCCACACCCACACACATATATATGTGTGTGTGTGTATGTATGGCTTTGACGAGCATAGGGAAGAGTGAACACTCCTGCATAGTTTCATTTGCTGTCTGTATATGTGTGTGTGTGTGTGTGTGTGTGTGTGTGTGTTTATATATATATTAATAATAATACACATACTAAGAATATGTAATATAAGATTCCTCTCACTTCCTGTGTTCTCAGTTCTGTTCTTAACTAGGAGTCATTTGTAACTTGGGATGTTTGTATGTGTGTATGTATGTATATTATTGTGTGTGTGCAGCCTGTGTGTATATACTAATATTATTATAGTTTTATTTTATTAGTATTATATATTTTTATTCTATTGTGATATATTATTGTTGATATATATATATATATGCATGCATGCAGCCTGTGTGTGTGTATGTATGCATGTATGTGTGTATGTGTATGTGTGTGTATGTATGTATGTGTGTGTATATATATATATATATATATAAATATACAATAAAATAAAAATACATAATAATATAAATAAAATAATATAATACTATGATGATGATGACGACGACGATGATGATGATGATAATAATAATAATAATAGTAATAATAATATGATTCCTCTCACTTCCTGTGGTCTTACCCTTGTTCTTAACATTTGTAAGTTGGATGTTTGCAACTCAGGGACTGCCGACACACACACACACACACACACACACACACACACACACACAAGTAATATGTAATATAATAAAAGAATAATAAATAGTAATAATAATAAATACTAATATTATTAATAATACTGACATACAACTAACAATAATATAATACAATAAAATAAAAATATATAATAATACAAATAAAATAATATAATACTATGATGATAATAATAATAATAATAATAATATGACTCCTCTCATTTCCTGTGGTCTTACTCTTGTTCTCAACTAGGAGTAATTTGTAAGTTGGATGTTTGCAACTCAGGGACTGCCTAAACACACACACACAAGTAATATGTAATATAATAAAAGAATAATAAATAGTAATAATAATAAATACTAATATTATTAATAATACTGACATACAGCTAACAATAATATAATACAATAAAATAAAAATATATAATATAAATAAAATAATATAATACTATAATAATAATAATAATAATAATAATAATAATATGATTCCTCTCACTTCCTGAGGTCTTACCGTTGTTCTTAACTAGGAGTCATTTGTAAGTTGGATGTTTGCAACTCAGGGATTGCCTAAACACACACACACAAGTAATAGTAATAATAATAAAGACTAATATTATTAATAATACTGACATACAGCTAACAATCATATAATACAATAAAATAAAAATATATAATAATACAAATAAAATAATATAATACTATGATAATAATAATAATAATAATAATAATAATATGACTCCTCTCACTTCCTGTGGTCTTACTCTTGTTCTCAACTAGGAGTAATTTGTAAGTTGGATGTTTGCAACGCAGGGATTGCCGACACACACACAAACACACAAGTAATATGTAATATAATAAAAGAATAATAAATAGTAATAATAATAAAGACTAATATTATTAATAATACTGACATACAACTAACAATAATATAATACAATAAAATAAAAATATATAATATAAATAAAATAATATAATACTATAATAATAATAATAATAATAATAATATGATTCTCTCACTTCCTGAGGTCTTACCGTTGTTCTTAACTAGGAGTCATTTGTAAGTTGGATATTTGCAACTCGGGGATTGCCAACAAGAATAATAAATAGTAATAATAATAAATACTAATATTATTAATAATACTGACATACAACTAACAATAATATAATACAATAAAATAAAAATATATAATAATACAAATAAAATATAATAATAATAATAATAATAAGATTCCTCTCACTTCCTGAGGTCTTACTCTTGTTCTCAACTAGGAGTTATTTGTAAGTTGGATGTTTGCAACTCAGGGATTGCCGACACACACACACACACAAGTAATATGTAATATAACAAAAGAATAATAAATAGTAATAATAATAAATAATATAAGATTCCTATCACTTCCTGTGGTCTCTTAACTGGGCCTTTCTGAAAAATACAGCCCTAGGTACATTATTATTATTATTATTATTATTATTATTTGGGTTGAATCCGGGGAACAGGGTGTGCTCTGGCTGTTAGCCCCAGTTCCTGCCAACCTAGCAGTTCGAAAACATGCACATACGAGTAGATCAATAGGTACTGCTCTGGTGGAAAAGCAGTTATGCTGGCCACATAACCTTGAAGGCGTCTACTGACGACGCCGGCTCTTTGGCTTAGAAATGGAGATGAGCACCAGAGTCGGACACAACTAGGCCTTTCCTTTTACTATTATGATATTTTACATCCATACCCAGCTTTATCTCTCCCGATACAGCTACTATACATTACCTTTGGGAGTTGTGGAACTTCAGGAAGGACAAAAGGGCCAAAAGGATGAAGAAGATCAAGACGGACTCGAGCAGCATCAGCCGGGACTGAGTGATGAAGGCGTTCTCTGGAAAGAAGGAGAGGGCGTTAGTCCCAGGAAAGGACTCCCAAAGGACGGGAAAGGGGCTCCCGGACATTATTCTTGCCCTCATTGGTTTCTATCCTGCTTTCTCTCTTTCTAAAGTGGCTCACAATAAAACCAGTTCTTTCTCTGGGTTGTTGTAGGTTTTCCGGGCTATATGGCCATATTCTAGAGGCATTTTCTCCTGACATTTCGCCTACATCTATGGCAAGCATCCTCAGAGGTAGTGAGGTCTGTTGGAAGTAGGAACATGGGTTTATATATCAGTTCTTTCTCCTTTTTGGTGCCAAATGGCAAATTGATTATCAGTAGATTATATTCAATTACTATTATTATAATAGATTATAATTTATTAGATTATTATATTATTAGTAGAGAATGATTAGATTATCATTGCTATTGATATGAGATTATTATTAGTAGGTGATGATTTTTATGTTATTATTGTTTTTATCATTCGTCATATATGATTTATTATTATTATTATTATTATTAATATGAGATTATTATTAGTAGGTGACGATTTTATTAGGTTACTAGCCGTCCCCTGCCACGCATTGCTGTGGCCCAGTCTGTGTATGTGTTTTGTGTATGTATATATGTGTGTATTTTGTGTATGTATATATGTGTGTTTGCGTATATATGTGGTTTTGACACTCGTTGGTCTGAGAGGTGTCTTGTTTCCAAATTTGGTGTCAATTCATCCAGTGATTTTTGATTTATGTTAATCCCACAAACTAACATTACATTTTTATTTATATAGATTATGATTTGTCATACATGATTAAATTATTATTATGAGATTATTATTAGTAGGAGATGGTTTTATTAGGTTATTTTTATATTATTAGTCATATATGATTTGATTATTATTATGAGATTATTAGTAG
>NC_090031.1:17352500-17385000 GCF_037176765.1 Anolis sagrei | reverse complement strand
CTGTGAACCCAAACAACGGATCGGGACCAAACTTGGCACACAGACCAAACATGGCCAACTATGAATACTGGCAAAAATTGTGAGTGATTGACCTTGGAATCTGGGAGTTATAGTTCACCTGCATCCAGAGAACATTGTGAACACAGCCAGTGATGGATCTGGATGAAACTTGGTGCACAGACCTAGCATGATCAACTTTGAATACTAGCAGGGTTTGGGGAGTAACTGACCTTGGAATTTGGGAGTTATAGTTCACCCATATCCAGAGAGAATTGTGAACCCAGATGACAACGGATCTGGACCAAACTTGGCACACAGACCTAACACGATCAACTTTGAATACTGGCAGGATTTGGGGGTAATTGACCTTGGAATCTGGGAGTTATAGTTCACCTGCATCCAGAGAGCATTGTGAACCCAAATGACGACAGATGTGGACCAAATTTGGCAGACAGACCCACCATGGCCAACTGTGAATGTAGGTGAAAATTGGGGAAGACTGACCCACTATGTTGGGAATTGTAGTTCACCCACATCCTTATGCATGTTCTAATGGGAGTACTCACACGACGGCCCTGGGGTGGGAGAGGCCCCACAAGCGGGTCAGGAGCCCCAGAACAGACAGAAGCACCACATTCGCATTGACTTCCACTGAGAAGATCACCGGGTGCTTCAGGAAGCCCAGCATCGCGGCCTGAAATGCAGGGAAGGAGGGAAGAGAGGAAAAACAACAGGAGTTATTATTGGGAGGAGGAGATTCCATTGACCTGGAGAAAAGCAGGATGGAAATGAATTCAGTTGCTGTGAGTTTTCTGGGCTGCCTGGCCCTGTTCCAGAAGCATTCTCTCCTGACATTTTGCCCACATCTCTGGCAGGCATCCTCAGAGGTTTTGAGGTCTGTTGGAAACTAGGCAAGTGGGGTTTATATACCTGTGGAATGATGTCCAGGGTGGGAGAAAGAACTCTTGTCTATTGGAGGCAAGTGTGACTGTTGCAATTGGCCACCTTGATTAGCATTGAATGGCCTTGCAGCTCCAAAGCCTGGCTGCTTCCTGCTTTGGTTAGGAGGTGATGGTTTCCTGTCTGCAATTCCCCTGTTGTTGAAGAGTTGTTCTTTATTTACTGTCCTGATTTTAGAGTTTTTAAATAGTGGGAGTCAGATTTTATTCATTTTCATTATTTCCTCCTTTCTGTTTCATACTTGCCTCAAAAAGGCATTCACATTAGCCACCAACAGACAAGAGTTCTTTTTTTCTCCCACCTTGGACATCATTCCACAGGGATATATACAGTCCACTTGCCTCATTTCCTATATATACAAACCTCACAACCTCTGAGGATGTTTGCCATAGATGTGGGTTAAACGTCAGGAGAGAATGCTTCTGGAACATGGCCAGGCAGCCCTGAAAACTCACAGCAAGCTATGGAAAGCCTTCGACAACACAAGGAAATGAATTATTATTATAATTATTATTTTATTATTTATTTACATTATTTCAGCCCATTTCAGCCTGAACACGACTCAGGGCGGTATACACAGTCAGCACAATTCGACGCCGAAACAAAATACATACAATTATTATTATTATTATTATTATTATTATTATTATTATTATTATGAGATCCCATAAAAAGGTAAATTGAATAATAATTTATTATTTTTAATTAAATATTAATTAAAATTTAAATCTGACTTTAAAAATATCATGCAGACCTCAAAACATATCCTTAATGCGAAATATTATATTATATATTATATATATGGCAACAGGGATATTGGTTGTTATTATGATTAACTGATTTAAGGAGACTAGTTACATAACTTTGTTGCTGGATTTAAATGTGAAATAATAAAGAACAGTTTGTTGCAATAATAAGTATCAGTTTTTTTCAGGATTGAAATGTGAAACAAATAAGTTGCAATAATAAATTAATGTTGCAATTTAGATGTGCAATAATAAGTTTTTTGCAGGATTTAAATGTGCAACAATAAACAACAATTGCAATAATAAGCAAGTCTGTTGCAGGATTTAGATGTGTGACAATAAATAACTTGCAATAATATATTGATTTAAAGGTGCAATAATAACAGTTTATTTCAGGATTTAGATGTGCAATAATAAGTAAGTGTTGCAATAATGAAATAGAGTTTGTTGCAGGATTTAGAAGTGCAATAATAAGTAACTGTTGCAATAATAAAATAGAGTTTGTTTCAGGATTTACATGTGCAATAAGAAGTAACTATTGCAATAATAAAATAAGAGTTTGTTCCAGGATTTACATGTGCAATAAGAAGTAACTGTTGCAATAATGAAATAGAGTTTGTTTCAGGATTTACATGTGCAATAAGAAGTAACTATTGCAATAATAAAATAGAGTTTGTTTCAGGATTTACATGTGCAATAAAAAGTAACTGTTGCAATAATAAAATACAGTTTGTTTCAGGATTTAGATGTGCGATAATAAGTAACTGTTGTAATAATGAAATAGAGTTTGTTTCAGGATTTAGATGTGCAATAATAAGTAATTGTTGCAATAATAAAATACAGTTTGTTTCAGGATTTAGATGTGCAATAATAAGTAACTGTTGTAATAATGAAATAGTTTGTTTCAGGATTTAGACGTGCAATAATAAGTAACTGTTGCAATAATAAAATAGAGTTTGTTTCAGGATTTAGATGTGCAATAATAAGTGTTGCAATAATGAAATAGAGTTTGTTGCAGAATTTAGAAGTGCAATAATAAGTAACTGTTGCAATAATAAAATAGAGTTTGTTCCAGGATTTACATGTGCAATAAGAAGTAACTGTTGCAATAATGAAATAGAGTTTGTTTCAGGATTTACATGTGCAATAAGAAGTAACTATTGCAATACTAAAATAGAGTTTGTTTCAGGATTTACATGTGCAATAAGAAGTAACTATTGCAATAATGAAATAGAGTTTGTTGCAGGATTTAGATGTGCAATAATAAGTAACTGTTTCAATAATGAAATAGAGTTTGTTTCAGGATTTAGATGTGCAATAATAAGTAATTGTTGCAATAATAAAATACAGTTTGTTTCAGGATTTAGATGTGCGATAATAAGTAACTGTTGTAATAATGAAATAGAGTTTGTTTCAGGATTTAGATGTGCAATAATAAGTAATTGTTGCAATAATAAAATACAGTTTGTTTCAGGATTTAGATGTGCAATAATAAGTAACTGTTGTAATAATGAAATACAGTTTGTTTCAGGATTTAGATGTGCGATAATAAGTAACTGTTGTAATAATGAAATAGAGTTTGTGTCAGGATTTAGATGTGCAATAATAAGTAATTGTTGCAATAATAAAATACAGTTTGTTTCAGGATTTAGATGTGCGATAATAAGTAACTGTTGTAATAATGAAATAGAGTTTGTGTCAGGATTTAGAAGTGCAATAATAAGTAATTGTTGCAATAATAAAATACAGTTTGTTTCAGGATTTAGATGTGCAATAATAAGTAACTGTTGTAATAATGAAATAGAGTTTGTTTCAGGATTTAGACGTGCAATAATAAGTATTGCAATAATAAAATAGAGTTTGTTGCAGGATTTAGATGTGCAATAATAAGTAACTATTGCAATAATGAAATAGTTTGTTGCAGGATTTAGATGTGCAATAATAAGTGTTGCAATAATGAAATAGAGTTTGTTGCAGAATTTAGAAGTGCAATAATAAGTAACTGTTGCAATAATAAAATAGAGTTTGTTTCAGGATTTACATGTGCAATAAGAAGTAACTATTGCAATAATAAAATAAGAGTTTGTTCCAGGATTTACATGTGCAATAAGAAGTAACTGTTGCAATAATGAAATAGAGTTTGTTTCAGGATTTACATGTGCAATAAGAAGTAACTATTGCAATAATAAAATAGAGTTTGTTTCAGGATTTAGATGTGCAATAAGAAGTAACTGTTGCAATAATAAAATAGAGTTTGTTTCAGGATTTAGACGTGCAATAATAAGTATTGCAATAATAAAATAGAGTTTGTTGCAGGATTTAGATGTGCAATAATAAGTAACTATTGCAATAATGAAATAGTTTGTTGCAGGATTTAGATGTGCAATAATAAGTATTGCAATAATGAAATAGAGTTTCTTTCAGGATTTAGATGTGCAATAATAAGTATTGCAATAATGAAATAGAGTTTGTTGCAGGATTTAGATGTGCAATAAGAAGTAACTATTGCAATAATAAATAAGAGTTGGTTGCAACGCAGAACAGCATTGACAGGCTTCAGCTGTGTTTGGCCTTCCAGTCCCAGGCTTCACTGCAAGACCCGCCCCCTCCTCCTCAAGCCATCTTTTCTCCACTTTTCTCTTCTTTTCCTAGGTTTCAATCACTTCCCCCGGGAAGTAGCTATTATCAGACATATTCTAAATTGAAGCCCTTTCCATCGCTTCTAATCATCTTTGCTCCAACTTCTCCTGAAAGGGAGTTTGATTTCAGCACGCACCCCTATTTTCTCAATACGCCCGCCCAGCACTCCTTTGAGACCCAGCCAAAGCGGGCCGTACCACTTTCAACAAAAAGGGGGAAGCAGAAAAGGCGACCACGTGATCTCTTCCTGCCGCTCGCGCACCGGCTTACCTCTCTCCCCGGAGGACGCCTCTCGGAACGAGAACACCGGATGTGACGTCACACCACGCCGTAAGGAGGCGTGTGGGCGGGGCCTAAAACGGCCTAGGCCGGTCGCCATGGCAACCCAGAGGCCTGTTCTGCAGTGATGCCTTCGAAAATGGCTTCATGGGCTTTGTCGTCCTTCTGATGGGCTTCAGAGACCTTGAATTAATGATTATCCCATTTGCAAGAGGGAATAATAATAATAATAGCCTATACTGCTTTGAGTCTCCTTTTAAGAGGGAAGCCAGATATAAATATTAATCTAATAATTACTATAATAAATAATACAAATATGAAGTAAATATAATAATTAAATGATAATTAATAATTTAATAATGTTTTTCGTGCTCAGTATAATATAAATATTACTTAATAATCATGAGCAAGAAATACATTATTAAATTATTAATTATTTAATTATTATATTTAATTCATATATTTATTATTTATTATAATTATTTATTATTAAATTGAGTAGCACATACATTATTAGACCGAGTAACAAATACATTATTATTAGACTAACAAATATATTATTACTCACTACCTCTGAGGAAGCTTACCATAGATGCAGGCGAAACGTCAGGAGAAAATGCTTCTAGAACATGGCCATACAGCCCGGAAAAACCTACAACAACCCAACATTATTATTGTTATCCTTAGCAAGAAATACATTATTATTATTATTAGACTGAGCAATATATATATTATTATATTGAGCAAAAAATCATAACTATTATTGGACTGAGTAAGGAATACATTATTATTATTATTATTATTATTATTATTATTATTAGGCCAAATAAAATTATTTTTAGATTGAGCAAGAAATACATTATTATTATTGCTGTACTGAGCAAGAAATGTCTTATTATTATTATTAGACTGAGAAAAATATCTATTATACTGAGCAAAGAAATCATTATTATTGGACTAACGAAGAAATAAATTTATTATTATTATAATTATTATAATATAAATTATATTATAAGCCAGAAATATATTATGATGATTAGAGTATGGTGGCCCTGTGGGTTAAACTGTTGAGCGGCTAAACTTGCTGACAGTTCAAATCTGGGGAGGGGGGGTGAGCTCCTGCTGTTAGCCCCAGCTCCTGCCAACCTTTTCAGTTTGAAAACATGCAAGTGTGAGTAGATCAATAGGTCTGCGGGAAGGTAACAGCGCTCCGTGCAGCATTGCCAATGGCCACATGACCTTGGAGGCATCTACGAACAAAGCTGGCTCTTTGGCTTAGAAATGGAGGTGAGCACCTAGACCTAATGTCCTGGGGAAATCTTTACCTTTACGATTAGACTGAGCAAGAAATCCATCTATAAAATGAAACATAAATATTTAAAACCAAAGGCTAATAGTAATACTAACGTATTTCCTGCTCAGAATAATAATAATAATAATAATAATAATAATGTATTTCTTGCTAAGACTAATATAATAACCATGTATTTCTTGCTAAGATTAATACTAATAATAATAATAATGTATAATGTACAAAATCCAGCATATATATCTTGTTTGCTGTGACATACTGTGTTTTTGTCAGTAAAATAATAATGTTTTTAAGTGTATTGTCGAAGGCTTTCATGGCCAGAATCACTGGGTTGTTGTAGGTTTTTTCGGGCTATATGGCCATGGTCTAGAGGCATTCTCTCCTGACATTTCGCCTGCATCTATGGCATTTAAGTGTTGTATATGATGATTGTTTTGGACTTGTATTGCTTTTAATATGTTGTAAGCCACTTTGGATCCCTTTCTGGGAGAAAAGCGGGAGACAAAGATTTATTATTAGCAAGAGATACATTATAGAGTCTCGCTTATCCGACATTCCATCTTATCCGGCGCTCTTATCCGACGCCCCCCTTTTCCTCCAGCATTTCCCCTTCAATCAATGGAGCGCTCCCCAACTCTCTCTGCATTTCCAATAAGTGAAAAAGACAAAAACGAGGAGGAGGAGGGAGGAAAGGGGGGAAAGAGGCAGGAATGGAAGTGGAAGCGTCCTCCCTCCTTCCCCATTATTTCCATGCTCCTCTTCCGCATCCAGCTGGGCCCTCCAGCCCTGGGGCGTTGCCTTGCCTTAACCCTTTGAGTCCTTCTTGTTAGTATTCTAGTATGTCTAGCACTACATTGGACGGTTAACAGTACGAGGTTCCCTATTATCTGACATTTTCATCGATCCGATGTTCTGTCGGTCCATTTATTTATTTAGCCTGTTTGTCTCCCGTCCTTCTCACTCCCGGAGGGAGGGGGACTCAAGGCAGCTTCACAACAGGCATTCATTTAATGCCAACAACAGTAATAAATGATAAAAACAATTAAAACAATTCATTAATGCTTTAAAATTATGAAAGCATTGTTTAAATCATGCAGGTTTGTGGAAAACAAACGACATAAATTGGGTCTCATTCTAAATGGCTTCCTGTACTGTTCGAACACTTGGTCCCATAGTTAGGCTTTGAGTTTCATTCTAAAGGAGGTACGTTCAGACAGGTAAGCTGGACCAGAAACGTTGAGGGCTTTACAGGCTACGTTACTTTGAATTGTGCTCGGTGGCAGACAGGTAGCCAGTGGAAATGACGTAACAGTGAAGTTGTGTGCTCTCTGTTTGCCGCTCCGGTGAGCAACCTGGACTAGTTGGAGCTTCTGAGCAGTCTTCACAGGCAACCCAATGTAGAGTACACTGCAGTAGTCTATTCTCAATGTAACAAAGAGCGTAGACCACTATGGCCAGGTCAAAATTCCCAAGGTATAGGCGCAACTGGCACACAAGCTTTAACTTTAAGCGAAAACAGAGGTGAACAGAAGACATTTCCATCTTGTCTTCCTTCTTTACTAATAATATAATATAGTATATTGTATGTGCATATAATATTAATAATATTATAACATAATACAATATACTAGTAATAATAATACAATATTATAATTATATATTTACATTACATGTAATATTACTAATAATATTTCAATATAATGGGATAGTGCAATATAGTAATATATAATACTGATATTGTACTATGCTCTGGTGTGGGCTGGTCCATGAGGTCACGAAGAGTCGGAGATGACTGAACGAATGAACAACAACACTATGCTAATAATATACTATATTGCATGAAAATATATATTGTAAGCCGCTCTGAGTCCCCTTCGGGGGGAGAAGGGCGGCATATAAATGCCGTAAATAAAAAAAAAACTGTGCAAAAGCCCCCTGGCCACCACTGGAACCTGAGATTCCAGGCTCAGTGATGAATCCAGGATGATTATCCAGATGCAAACCTGGGTCTTCAGGAGGACTGTAACCCCATCCAGCGCCCTGTTTGGCCTTGCAACTGACCAAAAGGACCATTGCCTTGTCTGGATTCCATTTTGATTTGTTCGCCCTCATCCAGGCCGTCACAGCTGCCAAGCACTGGTTCAAGACCTTAACAGGTGGGAAGGAGTGATGGAGCTTATGTAAGCAACAAATGCATTATTATAATTAGTGGTTGCAATCGTCATCTTATTAAGAGACGGAGGTCCATTGGCTGCTTGAAAACTAACAAGTTTATCGCCCGCCACCTTCCCAAATTCAAGGGTTTTGCAATGAGTATTCCGGAGCTGCAAAAGGTTTTTGAAGAGGGGACGGGGTGCGAACATGTGGGTCAGAGCCTCCTGCTTTTTCACGTGGTTTTTTATTATTTAAATAAGGAGAATTCTTCCAGATGGAAAAGAGAGAGCGCTAATACAATCATCACAGACCTGAAAGGAGGAAATCCAAGGGAAGAAGAAAAAAAAACGAGGGAAGAGAGGGCGCCCCGTCCATGTGAAGAGTTCTTTCCCCCCACCAAAGAAAAACAAAAAGGCTCTAAAACACATTATTTAGTCGCTGTTTTTGCCCCTTTTGGATATTTTCTCTGCGCCGAAAAGACAGAGAGGAGGAAAGGCCAAAAAAGGAAAGGAAAGGAAGGGAAGAAGGAAGGAAGACTGTACAGGAAGAAAGGAGCATAATTTCCTCTTGTGGAAAACAAACGATAATGCCATTTACACCAAGAGGGGAGGGAAATGCTGCAGCCACACGTCAAAAGCCCTACAATAGGATGCTGCGGAAACTACAAATCACACCAAGGCCCCAAAACAAGCCAGAAAAAGAGGAACTGAGCCCCCCAAATGACCGCTCTGCCAACCACATGAAGACCAATTCACATCCTTAGTATTTTGTTCAAAGGAGTTGGAAGGGAACCAAAGAGGGCAAAAATCCCAAATAAAGGTCTTGCATGAAGCCAAAGAGGTGGAAAATCCCAAATAAAGGCCTTACATGAAACAAAAAAAGTCAGAAATCCCAAAAAGAAGGTCTTCCATGAAGCCCAAGGGGCCAAAAATCCCAAATAAAGGTCTTGCATGAAGCCAAAGAGGTGGAAAATCCCAAATAAAGGCCTTGCATGAAACAAAAAAAGTCAGAAATCCCAAAAAGAAGATCTTCCATGAGCCCAAGGGGCCAAAAATCCCAAATAAAGGTCTTGCATGAAATCAAAGAGGCGGAAAATCCTAAAGGCACGAAACTAAAAAAGTCAAAAATCCCAAAAAAAGGTCTTTCATGAAACCAAAGAGTTGGAAAATCCTAAATAAAGGTCTTCCATGAAACCAAAGTGGAAAATCCTAAGTAAAGGCCTTGCACAAACCTAAAAAAGTCAGAAATCCCAAAAGAAGGTATTCCATTAAGACAAAGGGGTCAACATTCCCAAAAAGAAGGTCTTCCATGAAGCCAAAGGGGTCAAAAATCCTAAATAAACTCTTGCTTGAAACCAAACAAGTAAAAATCCCAAATGAAGGCCTTGCTTGAATGCAAAGTGGTCAACAATCCCAAATAAAGGTCTTGCATGAAACGAAAAAGGACAAAAATCCCCCCCAAAAGACTGCATGAAGCCAAAGAGGTGAAAAATCCCAAATAAAGAACGTGCTTAGAGGTCAAAAAATCCCAAATAAAGGTCTTGCATGAAACCAGAAGTGGAAAATCCTAAATTAAGGCCTTGCAAAGAGGTCAAAATCCCCCAAAAAAGTCTTGCTTGAAACCAAAGAGGTCCAAAATCCCAAATGAACGTTTCCATCTCTGCAAAAGCCAGCCCTTCAAAAGCTTAGAAATTATTAAGATTTTACAGCAAAATCAACCTTGGAGTCTGCAGCACGGAAGCAAAAATAAGGAAAAAATCCCCAAAACCTAGCTATTGATAATTTCAATTTTCTAGGAGCTAACAGTGAAGATGTAGCTTAATTGGGAAGCACTAAAAGCCATTGACAGTTGTTCCTTTTGGAAAGGAAACACCCTGTAGATAAAAAGACGTTGCAAATCTTTAAAAAGTGGCTTCGAAATAGGAATAGCTGCATTTAGGGCAGGAAAATCGACCACGACGAAAAGCAAACAAAGGAAATGGCAGGCAATTTCTTGCACAGAATAAATCCAAGCGTAATAATAATATATAAATAGAGAAGTGAGACATTTGTAAAGTTTTTTTCCCAGCATCATAAACATATAAATAAATTTAGTGTTATATTTATGGTTTTTTCAAAGATGGATGAAACACAGCTACCTTCATTTTATATTTTGACTCCGATTCTGTGATGCTGTAGCCATAATAAAAGCTGGAGAAAGGGGCAAAAGCAAGAAGCCAAATCCTGAAAAATTCAAGAAAATCACAGAAATATTGTACATTTCAAAGGCATGAAAGAAAAGGGGGAAAATGTTTTGTAAAATACCCCAAATTAATTGACTCCAAATTCCAAACCTATCCTGTTTTATTGAAAATAAGACATCCCCTGAAAATAAGACCTAGCCCATTTTTGGGAGCAAAAAGTAACATAAGACACTGTCTTATTTTGGGGGAAACAGGGTATTATTATTATTATTACTACTATTATTCTTTTAGAGCAGGCATAGGCAAACATTTTTGCCTTGGGACCACATTGCAGGCCAGGCCAGGAGGGCCTGGTGGGAGGGGGGGGGGCTGTTCGCATGCTGGGTGGGGTGGCCCCACGAGAGGGTGGGGCCAGGGCTAGTCCTGGATCATCCTCAGATTGTCCTCCCATCAAAAGGACGGGGCTACATGCCACATCCTTATGCCGGGAGGAAGGTGGGACACACAGCGACTGCCCCAATCCTCCTGCCCCGAACCTCAGGCTGTCCTCTTGGCATTACTCTAGGAGGAGGGCAAGACAGGCTGTAGATAAGAGTACTCTGGAGGGCTCTCAGCCACCACGTGCCTTTCTTGAGCTGTCCTCCCAGCATAAGGATGAGGCCGCTTGCACCATCCTTGTGCCAGGAGGAGGGCAAGACACGGGGTGGCTGAGAGCAGTCCAGAGGGCTCTCAGCCACCACATGCTTCCTCCTGACATAAGGATGGGGCCACTTGCACCGTCCTTATGCCAAGAGGACAAGACACGCTCCAGAGTACTCTCAGCCACCATGTGCCTTCTTTGAGCTGTCCTCCCGGCATAAGGATGAGGCCACTTGCACCATCCTTACGCCAAAAGGAGGACAAGGCACGGGGTGGCTGAGAGGACTCCAGAGGGCTCTCAGCTGCCACGTGCCTTCCTTGAGCTGTCCTGGCATAAGGATGAGGCTGCTTACACCATCCTTATGCCAGGAGGAGGACAAGACATGCTTCAGAGGACTCTCAGCCACCACGTGCCTTCCTTGAGCTGTCCTCCTGGCATAAGGATGAGGCCACTTGCACCATCCTTACGCCAAGAGGAGGACAAGGCACGGGGTGGCTGAGAGGACTCAAGAGGGTTCTCAGCTGCCACATGCCTTCCTTGAGCTGTCCTCCTGGCATAAGGATGAGGCTGCTTACACCATCCTTATGTCAGGAGGAGGGCAAGACACATGGTGGCCGAGAGTGCTCCAGAGGACTCTCAGCTACTCTGTGCCTCTTCTCCTGTCTTTTTGGCATAAGGACACAGCACGCTGCCTTGTCCTTAAGCCAAGAGTAGAGGCAAAATGATGAGGGCCTGAGGTAAGCACATATGAGGCCGCATCCATCCCCCATTCATCCCCCAGGCCTTAGTTTGCCCGTGCCTGTTTTGGAGAGAGAGAAAGCAGCGACCAACAGAAGAAATGACCCTCCATTTCCCCTAAAGTTAGCATTTTATTTTATTTAAAAACAACCATCTACTTGGAAGGTTTTTCTACAAAGGGAGGGGACACAACAGACATACAGACAGAGAGGAAACTTTGACTGCAACTGAAAAAAAAGCCCGAAAAAGAGCTGCTGTTGCTTTATCCAGATGGAGAAACCTTGGAAAAATAATTAAAATCAATCATCCGCGGCAGGTTTATTCCTCCCAAGCCTTGAAATACATTCTTTCGCCCAAGAAAATCCATCCCGCTGCATTGAGAGCGTTAAGAAAAGAGCGTTATTTGGGTCAGAAAGAGCCGGGAGCGTTTGGCCTTTGTAAAGACAGAACTCCAGACTGTTTTAAATTATGGAACAAACCCCAAACTTGCATGAGTCTAGCTTGCTCCCCAATTACGAAGGGAACGTCATTTTGAGGCTCAGAAACAATGGGAGAAATAAAAGGGAATTATATTTTCTTCTAAGCAGGAAGCAGAGGAGGAAGAAGACAACCATTAAAATTGAAAATGTTTTTTGTTTACAGAGTATTATTTACAAAGGAAAACGGAGCAATTTTTTTGAAGGGTCAGAGAGGCCCGTTTTCGGCTTCTCGTTTTTAGTGGGATTATTAGACCAAATTGTCCGGGGGGGGGGGGGGCAATTTAAAAATAAACTCCTCCCAAGTTTTGAAAATTAAGGATCAAATAAGATTGAGAATCAAGATGAAGAAGAGTCAATAGGTTTTGGAAAGAGGAGAAACGTAGCTCAAAAAGTAAGCATCTAAACATGGACAAAACGAGAAAAGCCCATAAAAAGATCCAAAATCAATGGGGGACACGCCAAAAGAAATAGGGGAAAACATGGGGAGAGGATGCAAAGCATCACCCATGGGGTCGAACCCTTAAATATACATCTCAATTCAGCACAAGGCGAGGGACTCCTGTAACAGACCATGCAAGCTGTGAACTCAGAAATATTACAAAATAATAATAGTAACAATAATAATAATAATAAAAATAATAATACCAAAAATATAAACAAAACCCTCCATACTGTTGGCATGGATTCCAAGGGAGGAGGAACTCGGAGCCGTTTACTGAAATGGAAATACAGGGAAGGAGAAAGACCCCCCAAAGGAAGGAAACGACATGATTTTTGGAGATCGGCCGCTTCTGAACGATTTGCAAGTCGGACTTTGTACACATTTGACTCCTTTTAAAAAGCAATTCCTGCTTCGATTTGGATGGGAGAGAAGGGGAGGAAAGGGCCCCGAAGCCTCCCGTGGAAGGAAGAGTAAGGAACCTCCGCGTCGCATACTAACACACACATTTTACACACACGCACATCCATGGAAGAGGAGGGTCCATCCGAGAAAGGAAACGAAACATGATGTTGATTCCGTAACAAAGGGAGGGGAAAACGATGCAGAAAACACAAAGAGTCCGGCGATGGAAACCCAAAGAGGAGGCTGCTGCGTCTGTCCGGTTTTCCCAAAAATGTCGAAAGATCGGCCGTTTTTGCACATGGAGACGGCGGGGAGAAGTCGGGGAAGAGGGGGTTTGCTTGGTTTGTTTGTCTGTTTGCAAGCAGAGCGACACCAAGGAGGGCTCCTTTGTAGGTGAAGAGCATCGCAGCGACGGGAGGGGCGTCTCTCTCGCCGCATCCGGAAAAAGGGGGGACGTGGGGTGAGTGGCGGGGCCTCCCCTCTTCCTCTCATTCTCTCATGTTCTCACCCTCAAGGGGGGGAAGGTGGCAGTTGTGGCCAGAGCTCAGGCCTTGCTCTCCTCCACTTTGACGGCTTGCGGCTTGATAGCCCCGGTCCGGGGGGGCGGCTTCATGGGGCCCGAGGGAGGAGGGTCTGGCAGCTGCTTGACGGGGCCCAGGCCCCCCTTGCCCTCATCCAGCCGCTGCTTGGCCTGTGGGTCAGCGAGAGAGAGGACAAGCGCTAGGGCCTACAGAAGCCTGGAGAAGGGTTGGGTTATCATCATCATCATCATCATCCATCATCATCTCATCACAATCACAGATAACATAATACTCTAATAAAATCACCTATTAATAATAAAATCATAATAACAATAACCTAATCTATATAAATAACAATGTAATGCTTGTTTGTGGGATTAACAGAACTCAAAAACCACTGGACGAATTGACACCAAATTTGGACGCAATACACCGATCAGGCCAATGTATGTCCTTCACTCAAAAAATTGATTTTGTCATTTGGGAGTTGTAGTTTGCTGGGATTTATAGTTCACCTACAATCAAAGAGCATTCTGAAGCCCACCAACGATGGAATTGAACCAAACTTGGCATACAGTTCTCCCATGACGAACAGGAAATACTGGAAGGGTTTGGTGGGCAGTGTCCTTTGGTTTTGGAGTTGTAGTTCACCTACATCCAGAGATCACTGTGGACTCGAACAATGATGGATCTGGACCAAACTCTACACCAGTGGTTCTCAACCTGCGGTCCCCAGATGTTTTTGGCCTACAACTCCCAGAAATCCTAACAGCTGGTGAAGTGGCTGGGATTTCTGGGAGTTGTAGGCCAAAAACATCTGGGGACCCCAGGTTGAGAACCACTGCTCTACACAAATACTCAATATCCCCAATTGTGAAAACTGGTGAAGTTTGGGGAAAATAGAATCTTGACATTTGGGAGTTGTAGTTGCTGGGATTTATAGTTCACCTACAATCACAGAGCATTCTGAACCCCACCAATGCTAGAATTGGGCCAAACCTCCCACACAGAACCCCCATGTGGGCCACAGCAATGAGTGGCAGGGGACGGCTAGTCTATATAAATAAAAATGTAATGGTCATTTATGGGATTAACATAACTTTAAAACCACTGGACAAACTGACACCAAATTTGGACACAATACCCCAATCAGGCCAACGAGTGACCATCACTCGGAACCACCCCCCCCCCCCCAAAAAAAACCCAGCAGAAAGGACTTAAAAACCAAAAAAGCTAAACGACAATACTGTGCATATTTCCAATTTCCTTTTCCTGGACTGCAACTCCCAGCAATCCTCTAGATAGATAAGATAGATTACATAGAGATTGATAGATCTGTAGATAGATCGATCCATCAGGAGGACTGCTGGGAGTTGCAGTCCAAGAATAGATAGAGAAGGACGAAAGGGGAGAAAGAAAAAAGGGAAAGATAAAGGGAGGGGAAGGAAAGAAAGGTAGAGAAGGAAAGAAGGAGAGAAGGAAAGAAAAAAGGGGAGAAAGAAAGGAGAGAAGGTTGGCCACAGCAACGCGTGGCGGGTACAGCTAGTCTATGTAAATAAAAATGTAATGTTTGTTTGTGGGATTAACGTAAGTCAAAAACCACTGGATGAATTGACACCAAATTTGGACACTATACTCCTAACAGACCAACAAGTGACCATCACTTATAACCGCCCCCCCCCCCCAAAAAAAACCCAGCAGAAAGGACTTTAAAATCCCAAAAACCTAAATGACAATACAGGGCATGTGCGAAAACGACAGCTCCCAGCATCCCCTAGACCAGGCCCTTTAGGAGAGGAGGATGCTCCAAATGCACTGCTTCCAAGCTGCAAGCTTTCTTCTCCTTGGATTTCTTTGAAAGCATCCCATTCCCTAGGCATATTTCCAATTTCCTATTCCTGGACTGCAACTCCCAGCAATCCTCCAGATAGATAAGATAGATTAAACCAGTGGTTCTCAACCTGGGGTCCTCAGATGTTTTTGGCATTCAACTCCCAGAAATCCTAACAGCTGGTAAAGTGGCTGGGATTTCTGGGAGTTGTAGGCCAAAAACATCTGGGGACCCCAGGTTGAGAACCACTGGATTAGACAGAGATAGGTAGGTAGATAGATAGATCAGGACGACTGCTGGGGGTTGCAGTCTAAGAAAAGGTAGAGAAGGAGGAAAGGAGAGAAAGAGGAAGGGAAAGAAAAAGGGAGGGGAAGGAAAGAAAGAAGGAACGAAAAAAGGGAGAGAGGGAGAAAAAGAAAGAAAGGAGAGAAAGAGGGAGGGAAAGTTGGCCACAGCAAAGTGTGGCGGGTACAGCTAGTACTCTAAGAAAATAATCTAATAATAATAATCTCATAATAACAATAACCTAGTTAATACAATAAATTCATCATTACTATGAATAATCTCATAATAACCTAATAAAATCATCATCTACCTAATAATTTAATACAATCATCTACTAATAACGATCCAGGAGCCCCCAGTGGCACAGCGAGTTAAACCGCTGAGCTGCTGAACTTGTTGATTGAAAGATCGCCGGTTCAAATTCAGGGAGCGGCATGAGCTCCCGCTGAGAGGCCCAGCTTCTGCCAACCTAGCAGTTTGAAAACATGAAAATGCTGAGTAGATCAATAGGGACCGCTTAGGCAGGAAGGTAATGGTGCTCCATGCAGTCATGCCTAGGATGTGTCTACGGACAACCCCGGCTCGTCGGCTGAGAAGTGGAGATGACCACCAAAGTCCCAGAGACGGGCACGACTGGACTTAATGTCAGGGGAAAACCTTTACCTTCATAATAATCTCATAATAATAATAAACTAATAATTCTAATAAAATCATCATCTCCTAATAATAATCTTACAATAATCCAGTTCGTATATTTGTATATACATTTTAAAAATAATCTTTATTAAATTTTTCTGTGAAAGTATGATTAAAATGAAGGAAAAATGAATAAAAAAAGGAAATTTAAAGGGAGGATACAGTAGTGTGGGAGGCTTCTCTCATGTCCCCGCATGGGAAGCTGGGCCTGACAGATGGGAGCTCACCCTGCGCCCCAGATTTGAACCGCTGATCTTTCAGTCAGCAGTCCTGCCGACACAAGGGTTTAACCCATCGTGCCATCAGGGGCTCCTGGGGGAATTAATAATAATAATAATAATAATAATGATTCCTTACCTGCTGGATGTAATGGCCCTGGACAGAGTTCATGCCGACGGGTGGTCCAGGGCTGGGCTTCCCACTGGGGCTGGCAGAGCCGGGTCTAGTTTGGAAGCAAGGAAAAAGTCATCTACGTAAGTGAGTAAAACAGTCAAAATTGGCCTTTGAAACACATATATCCCGCCAAGCCATCCCAACCACCCTTTTTCACCTGTAGACATGAGGCATCGATCCGCCGGAGGGGATGTTCTGCTTGGCATCAGCAAAGTGGAACCCCTTCATTTCCATGTGAGAAGACTAGGAAGAACAAGAGGCGGGGTGTACTTAAATTGAAATAAATTCTTTAAAAATTAGTGGATGGACAGATTGTTATGAAACTTGGCAGGCTTGCCGCCCTGATCATGCTGTCCCACCATGCAATGATTTAAGAAAATATCTCTTATAGTTTTTTTAAAAAATTACTTTTAATTGATTTTTTTTAGAAATCCTAAATAATTAATAGACTAATATTTCCGCGACTTTGCCGGATTGATGCACTGCTTATGTTGTCTTGCTGTGCAGAAATTCAAAGGGATAGCTCTCGAGGTTTTTAAAAAAATAATTTTTAATCGAATTTTTAAAAGGAAATTCCTAAAAATTAGTAAATTAGCTAAACTTTCTGCAACTTTTCAGGATAGATGCTCTGCTTATGTTGTCTCTGGGCCTTGGAGGTACGGCTCTGTCGTGGCTCCGGACCTTCCTGGCGGGTCGATCCCAGATGGTGAAGCTGGGAGACGCCTGCTCGGACCCCTGGCCTTTGTGGGGTCCCGCAAGGTTCCATTCTGTCACCCATGCTTTTTAACATGTACATGAAACCGCTGGGCGAGGTCATCCGGAGTTTTGGAGTTGGGTGCCATCTCTATGCAGATGACACACAACTCTAGTACTCTTTTCCACCCAACTCCAAGGAAGCCCCTTGAGTGCTAGACGAGTGCCTGACTGCTGTGGCTGTCTGGATGAGGATGAACAAGCTGAAGATTAATCCCGACAAGACAGAGGTCCTCCTGGTCGATCGTAAACCAGACCGGGGTATTGGGTGGCAGCCTGTGCTGGACGGGGTTGCACTCCCCCTGAAGTCACAGGTCTGCAGTTTGGGGGTCCTCCTGGATTCTTCATTGACATTTGAGGCTCAGGCGTCGGTGGTGGCCGTGAGGGACTTTGCACAATTAAGACTCGTGCGCCAACTGCGACCGTACCTTGGGAAGGCAGATCTGGCGAAAGTGGTCCACGCCTTAGTCACCTCTAGACTGGATTACTGCAATGCACTCTATGTGGGGCTGCCCTTGAAAACGGCCCGGAAATTTCAGATGATCCCGAGCGGCAGCCAGGTTGTTAACTGGGGCTCCTTACAGGGAGCGGTCATCCCTCCTGTTAAAGGAGCTCCACTGGCTGCCATTCAATTTCCGGACCCAATTCAAGGTGCAGGTTCTTACCTACAAAGCCCTGAACGGTTTGGGACCCGCCTACCTGTTTGACCGCATCTCCATATATGAACCCACACGATCCCTTCGATCATCCGGAGAGGCCCTGCTTTCGATCCCACCAGCATCGCAGGTGCGGTTGGTGGGGACGAGAGAGAGGGCCTTTTCAGTGGTGGCCCCTCGACTCTGGATTGCACTCCCTAAAGACATCAGACAGGCCCCAACTCTGGCAGTCTTCAGGAGGAGCTTGAAGACGTGGCTGTTCCAGTGTGCCTTCCCGGAATAATGATCTCATAGCACTTTGTCCTCCAAAGCACTTTACATTTCTTTAGGTCTGCTAGTATGCCCTTCACAAACACCCTATCTACTTTCGTCCAGGTCCCAATATTATTTCCAATTTTAACTTTACATTTGGCCTTCCCACTGTTTTTAATTGTGCGTTGTCTTCGTGATAATGTTGTATATTTTACTGCTTATGTTTTTTTTTATTTTTAACTGCTTGTATTGTTGTTTATTGTCTGTATTGTTGTATTTGGGCTCGGCCTCGTGTAAGCCGCACAGAGTCCCTTGGGGAGATGGTAGCGGGGTACAAATAAACTGTTATTATTATTATTATTATTAACCCGGGCATCACCATGTACCGAAGCGAGGGCATGACCAATAGCAAAGGGGTGAGACAGGTGAGCACCCCATGGGGTCCCTTACCTCCCTGCCACCTGCCAGGATGGAGGGCTGGGATCCAGGGGAGAGGATCCTGCGAGGCGCCCCGACCGAGAGGCCCTGTCCCTGCGGAAGCTGGATGGACTGCGGCAGGAGCAGCGGCTGCTGGCCAGAGCCGTAGCGAGGCATCGGTAGCTGGGAGCCTGGCATTGGCAGCGTCAGCTGTGGAGAGAGAGAGGCAGACAGGCGGAGAGTCACCCCATGGGGCTCAACCAAAGGGAGGATTCACCACTGCAAAGTGGTCAAGGGTCTAGTCTGATGGTCAAGCCACTGGAAACAGGACCCTGAGGCTGCTCAGAAGGACAACAGCATACTTCCTTCCCCTTGAACTCAAAACTACTTTTTCCCTTGCTTCTATTACAAGCCATCCCCGAGTTACAAACATCCAACTTACAAACAACTCCCAGTTAAGAACAGGGGTAAGAACAAGAAGTGAGAAAAATCTCCTCGGAAGGAAGAGAAATTCACTCCCAAAGGAATTATCATGGGGGAAAGGTGTCTCTACTAGAGCTGTATCTCCATTGAAGCAGATAAGGTTAAGAGAGAAAATGGAAGGGGAGAGAGAGATTATAGGGAAATAGGGAAGGAGGGAGGTAGATAAATGATAAGGTTGAGGGAGAAAGTGTAGAAAAATGAATAGATAGATAGATAATAGATTGAGAGAAAGTCTAGATAGATAATTAGATAGATGTTAAGGTTGAGAGAAAGTGTACATGCATGGATGGATGGATAGGTTGATAAAAAGTGTAGATAGATGATAAAGTTGAGAGAGCAGGTGTAGATAAATAGATAAATAGAGATTGTAAGTAAATAAATAAATAGAGAGGGGGGGTAGATAAGGTTGAAAGAAAGATACATAGGTAGATAACAAGGTTCAGGAAGAGAGAGAAAGGATAGATAGATAGATAGATAGATAGATAGATAGATAGGGTTGAAAGATAGATAGATAGATAGATAGATAGATAGATAGATAGATAGATGATAAGGTTGAAAGAGAAAGGATAGATAGATAGATAGATAGATAGCAAGGTAGGAAGACAGACAGACAGACAAACAGCAAAGGTCGGTAGGTAGGTAGATAGATAGTTATATATATATATATAGAGAGAGAGAGAGATAGCAAGGTAGATAGATAGACAGACAGACAGACAGATAGATAGATAGATAGATAAGATAGATAGCAAGGTAGGTAGATAATTAGATAGATGATAAGATAGATAGATGGATAAATGATAAGGCTGAAAGAGAGAGATGATAAGGTTGAAAGAGAAAGTATCGATAAATAGATAGATAGATAGATAGATAGATAGATAGATAGATAGATAGATAGCAAGGTAGGTAGGTAGGTAGGTAGATAGCAAGGTAGATAGATAGATAGATTGCAAGATAGGTAGGTAGGTAGATAGATAGACAGACAGACAGCAAGGTAGGTAGCAAGGTAGATAGATAATTAGATAAGATGATAAGGTATGTAGGTAGGTAGATAGATGATAAGTTTGAAAGATAGAGAGATAGACAGACAGAGATGACAAGGTTGAAAGAGAAAGTGTAGATAGATAGATAGATAGATAGATAGATAGATAGAGAAATGATAAGGCTGAAAGATAGATAGATAGATAGATAGATAGATAGATAGATAGATAGATAGAAAGAGAGATGATAAGGTTGAAAGTGTAGATAGATTTTCTTTTTCGTGTCAGGTGCAACTTGAGAAACTGCAAGTCGCTTCTGGTGTGAGAGAACTGGCTGTCTGCAAGGACGTTGCCCAAGGGACGCTACCTGGATGTTTTGATGTTTGACCATCCTTGTGGGAGGCTTCTCTCATGTCCCCGCATAGGGAGCTGGAGCTGATAGAGGGAGCTCACCCTACACTTTCTCTCTCAACCTTATCACCTATCTATTTATCTATCTAATCTCTACACATTCTCGCTGTCTTAACTTTATCACCTATCTATCTACACTTCCTCTCTCTCAACATAGATAGGATGATAAGATTGAAACACAGATAGATAGAAGATAAGGTTGAGAGGAGAGCATAGAGAGAGATACATGGCTAGATAGATAGATGGATAGATAGATAGATAGATAGATAGATAGATAGATAGATAGAGCCTCTTTGGGCAGGAAGAGGGCAAAGGTATAATACAATATAGTAATAATTAATACTGATATTGTACTATGGTAATAATATAATATAATATAATATAATATAATATAATAAATATAATTAATATAATATATATCTTGTAAGGGCAGCATATAAATGCCATAAATAAATAAATAAATAAATAAATAAATAAATAAATAAATAAATAATAAATAAAGGGGGTGGGTGGGAGGGTGTTGACCTGGGTGAGTTGGGAGTCCATCATCTGGGAGGCTTGTCCGAGGGCGCCCCCGTCGTAGACCAGGGCCTGGCTCCCACTGACCGGCTGGTAGGGGGACCCCGAGGGGGTCTTGACCATCTCCAGGGGCTGCATCCCGGGGAAGGCCGAGTAGGGGGGCTTCAGCACCACCGCGTTGGCCTGCGACAGGCTCGGGTGCATGTACACCTGCGACCTGGGTAGACACACATTTCAAGAACATCACACATAATACTAATAAAAATACAATATAATATATAATAATAATACATTAAATGTAATTACTACTGATAATATATAACAGTAAATAAAGAACAAAACTACAACACAGGGGAACTCCAGACAAGAAACAATCAGGAACAGCTAATCACCTCTCAATGAAAGATTCCCCCAGGCAGGGAATATACACACACACACACACATATAATGTAATATAATGTAATCTATATAAATAAAAATGTAATGTTTGTTTGTGGGATTAACAGAACTCAAAAACCACTGGACTAATTGACACCAAATTTGGACACAAGACATCTAACAACCCAATGTATGTCCTTCACTTAAAAAATTGATTTTGTCATTTGGGAGTTGTAGTTGCTGGGATTTATAGTTCACCTATAATCAAAGAGCGTTCTGAACCCCATCAGTGATGGAATTGAACCAAACTTGGCACACAGTTCTCCCATGACCAAAAGAAAATACTGGAAGGGTTTGGTGGGCATTGGCCTTGAGTTTTGGAGTTGTAGTTCACCTACATCCAGAGATCACTGTGGACTCAAACAATGATGGATCTGGACCAAACTCTACAAGAATACTCAATATGCCCAAATGTGAACACTGGTGGAGTTTGGGGGAAATAGAATCTTGACATTTGGGAGTTGTAGTTGCTGGGATTTATAGTTCACCTCCAATCACAGAGCACTCTGAACCCCACCAACGATAGAATTGGGCCAAACCTCCCACACAGAACCCCCATGTGGGCCACAGCAACGCGTGGCAGGGGACAGCTAGTATATTATAATGTAAGATGTTCCTTACCTGAAGGGCTGGATGGAGCTGTAGATTTCCTGGGACTGAGAGACAGGGAGGCCCCCCCGGAGGCCCAGCTGGGCCTGCGCCTGAAGCGACGTGTGGAGCGAGAGCGGGATCTGCTGGGCGGCCTGAGAGCGGGGAGAGAAGGCACAACAGGCATCTGGTCTCTCTCCATGCTCACAGGAGGAGAGCAAGAGAGGCTGTTCAGCAAGCTCCTTGAGTGCAGCAAGAGAGCCATTGAGTTTCAGCAAGCCAAGACTTTCTTGAGGAAAGCAAAGGGCCTATCTATCCATTTATCTCTCAGGAGACATCTTGCCTCTCTCCATGCTCACAGGAGGAGAACAAGAGAGGAAGTTCAGCAGGTCAGACGCTTCCTGAGCCAGCAGTAGAGACACTAGGCTTTAGCCATTGACAGGAGCAGAGACAAGCTTGAAAAGACTTTGAGGAAAGTAAAGCTCTATGTCTATCTGGAGACATCTTGCCTCTCTCCATGCTTATAGGAGGAGAACAAAAGAGCAGATTAGAAGCTTCTTGAGCACAGCAAGAGAGCCACTGAGCTTGAAAAGTTATGAAATACTTTCCTATACATATCTTATTTCCTATGAATATATTATTCTAATAAAATAATGTAATGCAATATAGTATAATGTATATACATATAATATTTATATTATAATGTAATGCAATATAATTTGAATAATAATAACATGATATTATAATTATATATTTACATTACATGTAATATTACTAATAATTTTACAATATAATGGTATAGTACAATATAGTAATATTTAATACTGATATTGTACTATGCAAATAATATAATATATTGTTTATAATATAATATATATATATATATTTATAATACAAATAATATAATATATATATCTTGTAAGCCGCTCTGAGTCCCCTTCGGGGTGAGAAGGGCAGGATATAAATGTCGTAAATAAATAAATACAGTAATGTAGTTCCTCCAATAAAGTCTTTTCAAGCTTGGTTCTGCTCCTGTAAATGGCTGAAGCCCATTGGCTAATGGAGTTCGTGCCCTCCAAATAGGATGTTCTGCCCCACAACTCTGTGTGTTTTAGGAGTTCCATTTAAACTTCCTACTCCTATTTTATCTCATCATAGTCTGTTAATTGTTTTGTATTCGGAATATGTGGCCCGTCCATTGTCATCTCTATTGTGATTGTGTCTATTGGATTTTTTATTTTATTTTAATTTAATTATTACTATTATTTTGTTATTATGTTAATGTCATTTTGATAATGTTGCTGTTGTCTGATGTATATGCTTTGATTCTATTGCTGTATTATGTTGTCCGGGCTTGGCCCCATGTAAGCCGCTCCAAGTCCCCATTGGGGAGATGGTGGCAGGGTAGAAATAAATATTATTATTATTATTATTGTTATTATTATTATTATTATTGGCTCTACTGTTCGGCTCCTGATCTGCCGAACTGCCTCTTTTGTTCTATCTAACCATCTCTTTGAAGACATCTTGCTTCTCTCCATGCTCACAGGAGAAGAAAATGGAGGACCGAGGAATAAAAAGAGTCCTGAGAAGCACCAGTTTAACAAACAAGAGAGGGAGAGGCAGAGAGGGCCATAATGCGGGAAGGGCTTTCCCCGCCAGTAAACGCCTCGGCTCGTCTCCTTGTTGAGGACGAGAGGCTTGTGCAGGATGAGTTCCCACAAGGTTTGGCAAGAGGCCCAGGGGGGTCCGTCCTACCTGTTGGTAGCTCTGCTGCTGCGGGATCGCCTGGGGGAGGAGGCGGGGCTGGCTGGCAAAGACGTGGCCGTCCAGGTACAGCGGTGGAATGTGGCTTCCTAGAAAGTAAAGGCAAAAGACAGGCAAGGTGTCAAGGCTGAGTGGTGTACATATGTGTGTGTGTATCTATATAAATAAAAATGTAATGTTCATTTGTGGGATTAACATAACTAAAAAACCACTGGACGAATTGACACCAAATTTGGACACAAGACACCGATGAGGCCAATGAGTGACCATCACTCATAAAAACACATAAAAACACAGCTAAAGAGACTTAAAAAGCCAAAAAACAAGAAATACATTACAACGTATGCGCAAAACCACATATATACACAAACACACATATATACAAATATATACACATAGATATATGCATATATAGACACACAAAACACATATACATAGACTGGGCCACAGCAACGCTAGTATTTTGTCAAATTTTGTTACATAGTGTTGTTATTATTACATTTACTTATATTTCTACTTTCTAATATAAGTAAATATAATCTTCTTAAAAATATATATAAATGCTCTGTGCATAATGAGTACCTTAAAAACAAAAGAACCAATGATCGAAATCACACCAAATTTGGCAACAAAACGTCTCACTACAAAAGAAGTGACCATCACTCAAAAAATTATGATTTTGTCATTTGGGAGTTGTAGTTGCTGGGATTTATAGTTCAGCTATAATCAAAGAGCATTCTGAACTCCACCAATGATGGAATGGAACCAAACTTGGCACACAGGCCTCCTATGACCAACAGAAAATACTAGCAGCGTTTGGTGGGCACTGACCTTGAGTTTGGGAGTTGTAGTTCACCTACATCCAGAGAGCACTGTGGACTCAAACAATGATGGATCTGGACCAAACTTGGCACGAATATTCCATATGCCCAAATATGAACACAGATGGAGTTTGTGGGAAATAGACCTTGGCATTTGGGAGTTGTAGTTACTGGGATTTATAGTTCACCTACAATCAAAGACTATTCTGAATGAACCCCACGAACGACCCCACGATACCAGCAACTACAACTCCCAAATTACAAATTTTTTGGAGTGAAAGACATACATTGGGTTGTTAGGTATCTTGTGTCCAAATTTGGTGTCAATTTGTCCAGTGATTTTTGAGTTTTCTTAATCCCACAAACGAACATTACATTTTATTTATCTATAGATATAAAAGCCTTATAGTTTGTAAAGTCAATCAGTGATTGTATCTAAATAAAGGTAGTGAAGCAAGTAGTGTCTCTGTGTGTATATATACACATACATACACACACACTCTACTTGCGCTACCTTTATTTATTATTTATTTATTTATTACATATATTTCTATCCCACCCTTCGCCCCACAAGGGGACTCAGAGTGGCCTTACATAAGCATCCGATGATGCAATCCAAATATAAAAAATCGATACAATAAAAACACTAAAATTACATTTTATCCAGTTTCAACAATAAATTCAGATACTATCACTGATTGACTTTGCAATGTGTAAGGCTACTCAATGCTAATCAAACTTGCTAATTGCAACATTCACATTATTCCACAGGGATATATACACTCCACTTGCCTCATTTCCAAAAGAACAAAACTGAGCATGCCTGCCACAGATGCAGGCAAAACATTAGGAAAGAATGCTACTGGAACACAGCCATACAGCCCGGCAAACTCATAGCAACCCAGTGGTTGCGGCCCTTGATAACACTATCCATCTTATCTATCAATGTAAGATGCGAAAAAAACTGCAGCTGGTTCAAACATGGCAGCCAGGGAGTTGTAGCCAAATGCTGGGCGGGGGGCTCCGGGATGGACAGAGGCAAAGAAATGTCCCTCTTATTGTTATCCCCCCGCCCTTCGGCCTCTCAGCCACAGAATCCTCTTCAAGGCCCTTCGGAAAGGGCTCCGCAGGATCCATTGAGAGAAACACATCATTGAGGCCAAAGGGAGGGCGAGGCGGACGCCTCAGTGAGATTACGCGAGCGTCTCTGCCACGTTGGAGCCTAAGCAAGCCATATTTGGTGGCCCAGACCCCCATTAACAAGAGGCTCGTAGAATAATAAAGCTGGAAGGCCTCTCCAACGTCATTTCGGCCATTATGCAGGAGAAACACAATCCGATCCGTCCCGACAGATGGCGGTCCAGCCAGAGACAGATGGCCATAGATATGACTGAGAGGGATATTTAAGAAATAGAATAATAAAGCTGGACAGAACCCACAAAGGGCCATCTCAATTCAACTCTTCATTTTGGCCATAATGCAGGGAAAACACAATCCGATCCCTCCCAATGGATGGCTGTCCAGCCAGAGATTTGATTGAGAGAGGGATATTTAAGATATATCATAGAATAATAAAGCTGGACGGGACTCCCAAAGGGCCATACTTTTTTGCCATTATGTAGGGAAATCCCAATCCGATCCATCCTGACTGATAGCCATCTAGCCATAGATAGATGGCTATAGATATGATTGAGAAAGAGAGAGATTTAAGATACTTTATGGCAGCCTTTCAGATATTATTATTATTATTATTATTAGAATCATAGAGTTGGAAGAGGCCAAGAAGCGGGAATATTGCATTCAAAGCACCCCTGACAGATGGCCATCCAGCCTCTGTTTAAAAGCTTCCAAAGAAGGAGCCTCCACCACACTCCGGGGCAGAGAGTTCCACTGCTGAACGGCTCTCACAGTCAGGAAGTTCTTTCTAATGTTCAATTATTATTATTATTATTATTATTATTATTCTCATTTGGTATCAGCCATTGGTTGAGGTTCTGGGTTTGAGCCTGCCACTTTTGGACTCTCGCTTGCTGAGGTGTTCCAGCGAGTGTCTCTGTAGATCTTAGAAAACTATGTCATTTAATCAACTACCAAACTCACACATTTTGTATTTTCTCTGTTTGTTTGCTTTGTTCTGTTAGAAATGTAATATAATTGACTGGCTGCCCTGACACGAGAAATAAATAAAAATAAATAAATAAACAATTATGATTACTATTAATTGGGTTGTATAACTGTCTCCATTATATTACAGCAGTAAGAAAGGAACAAAACAATAAATACAGGTGAAGGAGATTACATACTCTTCTGGTATAGCTCAGTTTGGACTCCTTTCAAATTCCATCTTAGTCTCCTACTTATATCTCTCTCATTATTATTATTATTATTATTATTATTATTATTATTATTATTAGAAACACAACAAAATTAGTACACAGCAAACAAGCTCACTATGCTGGTTGTTGTATTGGATCACACTTCTCAAGTGTCTAGGACTATGTGATGTATTATTATTATTATTATTATTATTATTATAGTTATTATTATTATTTTACCGACACAAAAACACAGTATGTCACAGCAAATTAGATCTATATGCTGGATTTCGTATCACAAAATCACAAGTCCAACACTTCCCAAGCATCTAGGAATGTATTTATTTTATTATTATTATTATTATTATTATTATTATTATTATTATCCCTTCCCCCTCTCCCCCCCCCTTTCATTCTATTTGTTGGATCAAGGAGTTGGTCTGATTTTGTTGTATTTTCTTGTTCCCTTCACTTTGGCTATCACTTCTTTTCAATTCAAAACCTAGCTTAATAGGGAAATATGAACACATGATGGAAAGGGAGCCTACCTGGCATGGAAGCAGAGGGGGCCACGGAGGCCACGGGAGGCATAGTGGGCACAGAGACTCCTCCAAAGGAGCTGTAGCTGACCCCCCCATTAGAGGGTCCCCCCACGCCCGAGGGGGGCTGCAGGCCCGAGCCACCGCCATTGACGCCGCCACCGCTGCCAACAGGGGAGCTCTGCTCTGGCAATCCAGGGGAGTTCTCCCAGGCCTTGCGGGCAGATTCCATCTGCGGGGAGGAGGAGGAGGAGAACAACAACATTAGGCCAAAGCATCATCATTATTATTATTATTATTAGACTCAGAGTTGGAAGAGCTGGAAAACACCTCCAAGGGCAATCCAGCCTTACCTTCTTCTGCCAGGCAGAGAGACTGAATTACTATCATATTATTATCCATTATTTATTATTATCCTCACGAGTTATTGATAAGAATTGGGAAATATCTCTAAGGGCAATCCAGTCCTACCCTCTTCTGCCAGGCAGGAAGACTGAATTACTATTATATTATTATTATTATTATTATTATTATTATTATTATTATTGTTATACTCAGAGTTGGAAGAGACCCCAAGAGGCCATCCGGTCCCACCCCCTTCTGCCAGGCAGGAAGGTAGAATTACCATTATATTATTATCATCCCTTTATCATTATTATAGATCAGGATTATTATTAATAATAATAATAATAATAAGAGTTGGGAAATACCTCTAAAGGCAATCTAACCCTACCCTCTTCTGCCAGGCAGGTAGATCGAATTACTATTATATTATCCATAATAATATAATATAATATAATTATCAATATATTTTTATTATATTAATATATCATTATTAATATTAGTAATACAATATTATTAATATATTTTATTATTATTATTATTATTATTATTAGTAGTAGTAGTAGTAGTATTATGCTCAGAGTTGGAAGAGATACCAAGAGGCCATCCAGTCCCACCCCCTTCTGCCAGGCAGGAAGACTGAATTACCATTATATTATTATTATCCCTTATAATCATGTATATAATCATTCATTATTATAGATCAGGATTATTATTATTATTATTATTATTATTATTATTATTGATAAGAATTGGGAAATATCTCTAAGCGCAATCCAGTCCTACCCTCTTCTGCCAGGCAGGAAGACTGAATTACTTTATTATTATTATTATTATTATTATTATTATTATTATTATTATTATTGGAAGAGACCCCAAGAGGCCATCTGGTCCCACCCCCTTCTGCCAGGCAGGAAGGTATAATTACCATTAAATCATTATTATTATCTTACTTTATAATCATTCATATCATCATTCATTATTATAGATCAGGATTATTATTATTGATAAGAGTTGGGAAATACCTGCAAGGCCAATCCTGTCCTACCCTCTTCTGCCAGGCAGGAAGATCGAATTACTAGTATATATTATTATCCATGGTTTTTGTTGTTGTTGACGATTATTATTATTATATTAGTAATTATTACTATTATTATTATTATTATTATTATTATTATTATTATTAGTTGGAAGAGACCCCAAGAGGCCATCCAGTTCCACCCCCTTCTCTCTGCCAGGCAGGAAAAGCACAATCAAAGCAACCCCAAGGGATGGCCACCCAGCTTCTGTTTAGTTCTCCCTCCCAGTTTGGTCCCATCTGCAAACTGGATCTGCCTTCTTTCTAAGCCATTAGAAGCCATTAATAAATATCCCGAACAGCCCTGAAAGGCCCAGGACAGAGAGCTCTTTTTGGCACCAAAGAGTCCCTTGGGCTGCTCAGCCAATGACAACATACCTTCAGGGTGAGGTCCGCTGTTGGGAAAGACATGGGGTTCAAGCCGATGCAGCGCTGGAGGTGGTGATCCCGGCGGAGAACTGGGAGGGACTGGGCCAAGCCGGCCTAAACAGACAAAGACAGATCACTTTAATTCAAGAATGTGCATCTCGAAGCTCAGAAACAATATAATTGAAAATAATAATATAAGATAATGTAATTAAGCATTACATTACATTTACTGATATGATTATATTTTCTTATTATATTGTCTTACATTATTATATTATTATATTTATTATATTATCCTACTAGCCATCCCCTGCCACACGTTGCTGTGGCCCAGTTTGTGTATATGTGTTTTGTGTGTGGATATATGTGTGTTTGCGTTTATATATGTGGTTTTGCACACAAGTTGTAATGTATTTTTTATTTTTTGGATTTTTAAGTCTCTTCCGCTATGTTTTTCAGTGCTTTTATGAGTGATGGCCACTTCTATTAATTCTATTATTATTTCTGCCCCTGTCTTATGGAATTCCTTGCCGCGCTATATGAGAGCCATGACTTAGGGCCTTTTACTCTAGCACTTAAGATCTGGCTTTTTACTAGAACATTCGATCTCTGTTAATTTTTAATTTCTGTATGTATGTATTTTATCTTTTACAATTTAGCTGTAAATCGCCTAGAGCATTCTCGGATGGAGGGTGATTAATAAGTAATTAAATATGATGATGATAATTATTATATTATAATATTATATAATTATAATTATTATAATTATTATATTATATTATAATATAATTATATTATTATAATTATTATATTATAATATAATAATATTAGTAAAATAATAATATACGAAAATATACTTGAGTATAAGCCGACCCGAATATAAGCCAAGGCACCTAATTTTACCACAAAAAACTGGGAAAATGTATTGACTCGAATATAAGCCGAGTCAATACGGGTCAATTTCAAAATAAAAATAAATACCAATAAAATTATATTAATTTAGGAATCAGTAGGTTAAATGTTTTTGAATATTTACATAAAACTGTAATTCAAGATAAGACTGTCCAACTCTGATTAAACCATTATTCTAACCTTCTTCAATGTAAATAGGCTTACATGTCCTCCAATAATAATAGAGTAAAATAATAATAGAGTAAAATAATAAACGTAATAATAACAATACAATAAAATAATAAATGTAACAATAATAATAGAGTAAAATAATAAATGTAATAATAATAATAATAATAATAATAATAATAATAATAATAGCAACAACAAAGTAAAATAATAAATAATACTGACTTGAGTATAAGCTGGGGGAGACTTTTTCAGCCTTAAAAAAAGGACTGAAAAACTAGGCTTATACTCAAGTATATACAGTAAGTGTTACGGCAATAGAAGACTCCCCCGCTAAACATCCGTAAGTCTTGATGCTCAAGCAGAGTTTGCTTTCAATGGGGCATCTTCCGAGCTTTTCTTCCTGGGATCCCTTAGTCCTCATGGCCCCAAAACCTCGGAAGGAAGAGGAAGGAAGGGCAAGGGCGCCACTCACTTTGGGGCTGACCCCGAACTCAATGGGGGGCACGGGGAGGACGGGGTCCACGTGGATCTCCACCCCGTTTCCGGTGGGCAGGCTGCCCCCTCCTTCCAGGCGCTCGGCCCCTTCGGAGCCCTTCCGGTTCTTCAGGGAGCGTTCGTTGCCGATCGGACCTGGCTTGTGGTCTTTGCTCTGGCTCAAGCCCGGCTCCGGATCCTAAACAGACACACACAGGGAGAAACAGATGAGCTGAGTGTTTTGCCTGGAAAGAGAAGGGGGTTGGACTGGATGGCTGGATTATATATCACCTTAAATATCTCTCTCCCAATCGTATCTATGGCTACCTGTTTATAACTGGAGGGCCATCTGTTGGGAGGGATCGGGTTATGCTTTCCATGCATAATGGAACGTCTGGGTGGCCCTTGAGGGACTTTCCATCTATAGGATTCTATTATATATAATCTTAAATATCTCTCTCTCAATCGTATAGCTACCAGTTTATAGCTAGAGGGCCATCTGTTGGGAGGGATCGGGTTGTGTTTTCCAAGCATAATGGCAGAAACGGGGTCCCAACTTGAGAATTTTGTGATATATATATCTTTCTCCATCATATCTATGGCCATCTATCTCTGGTTGGACAGCCATCTCTTGGGAGTGATCGGACTGTGCTAATGGCCGAAAAGGGACTGGACTGGATGCCCCATGGAGGGTCCCTTCCAACTGTAGGAGTCTGTGATATATCTTAAACACATATCTATGGCTGGATGGTCATCTGTTGGGAGGGATTTGGGTTGTGCTTTCCCTGCCTAATGGAAGCAATGGGGTTGGACTGGGATGGCCATTTGGGGGTCCCTTCCAACTTCTGTGATATATATATATACACACACACACACACACACACATACTATTTATGGCTGGATGGCCATCTGTTGGGAGGGATCGGGTTGTGTTTCCCCTGCATAACTGCAGAAAAGGGGTTCAGTTGGGATGGCCATATATCTCACATCTCGGTCTCTCTCCATCATATCTATGGCTACCTAAGTCTGGGGGGTGGGCTTGTGCTTGCAGACAAGTGCCTGGTCTGGATGGCCTTCGGGAGCCCCTCCTGAGACCTATCATTGCCACTCTCTGTGGGGGGAGCGAGGGGGAGTTACCTTCTTCTCGGCCGGCTTGGGCCCGCCTTCCTTGTGCCCCCCATCGGAGGGCTTGGGCTCGGCCAGGCCCTGTCCGACCGCGTCTTCGGGCTTGAGGGCGCCGTAAGGGGAGCTGCGCTGGGAGGAGGTGGCCGAGGACTCCCGGGACTCGGCGCTCAGGTCGATGCCGCTGTCGCCTTGGCTGCCCTTGAAGCCTTGCTGCTGCTGCGGGAGAAGAAGCGGGAGGGTCACTTCGAGGGGAACGGGGCCCCCAAATGACACCCAATCCAACTAATGTCTGCAATAAAGGAAATGTGCAATCTAATCCCTCCAAACAGATGGCCATCCAGACTCTGCTTCATCTTCATCATCATCACTGAATCATAGGATCCTAGAATCGAA